>NW_017130860.1:715382-745599 GCF_001652005.2 Ceratina calcarata | reverse complement strand
AGTCAGTTGTTTCTTCCAACTTCGTGCATGCACACCAAATACGAGAAAGTTTTCTTTGGGTTACTGCTGCTTACCGTAAGAGTACATGCAAATCTTAAGTCACCATAATTTTTCAAAAAACTCATGAATTGATTTAAAATTTTGCAGGTAGCTTTTTAATAGTAATAGGAATCTATAATAACAAATTCAACGTGCTAACATTGAATTAGAAAAATAAACGAATAAATATGTGTGCGTTCGCACATGGAGTGTGCAGGGGAGCATTAATTTTCTTCGCAGAGAATTTTGTTTCCCGCACGTCGCACTCAGGGCAAGCGATGCACGAATTCTTGAATCGGCGCATCTTTCTTGATGATGCTTCAACCGTCAAGGACCGCCCAAAGCGCGTTCTTACCCTCTGTATTATGTACTCGCGTAACAATGAAAATCTTCACTCTTTCCCTATATCTCATTTTTCCCTTTGCACTAATTCTAGTCGCCGAATCTCATTCTGCACACAGCCAGAGAACTCTTTGGTTCAAAGAGAATATCGTGACGATATCGGTCAGGCTTACGATTACCCAAAAAGATTTTATCTCATTTGAGGAATCCAGTGAATGAATTTAGACATAAATTCGATTAAGATCATAATTGACTCCATTTAAAAATCCAATAAACCAATTTATATCTGTTCAGATAATAAAACAAATTAGCCTAAATTTGATCGAGATCATAAGAAAATAATATGTAACGGGAGCGAAAAGTTTTTCGATACGCGCAGACGGGTACCAGAAACCGAAGCCAGACAACAAAAGGGTACGAGCCGAAGGAAAGGGATAAATATTCGATAGTTTTGCATGGAGGTTCATCGACGTGAAGGCGGCATTGTTTCCCACTGGAATCCTGGAGAAAACCCAAGCCTCGCATCTCTGCCTTTCGCCCCTACACTCCGACTCCTTTCCCAGCATTTTTTAATTTCCATTGTCGTCGACGTACCTCCTACCGGATGCACCGCGAACGCCCACGACCAGCCACTTCAACCCTCACCCATCTACCGACCACCCCTTTTCAACCACCCCCCTCTATCTCTCTCTCTTTCTCAACGCGCAGAGACGTCGCGATAAGCTCGCGCCGAGAGTAATCTTCACCCAGCACAACTTCCAGCATCTACACCCTCTTTCAAAAGGGAGTTTCACGATTCCAAATTGAAGACACTCGATGACACTCAAATGATTTGTAATACAAGGAATTTTGTAATACAACATATAAAGTTATTATTCCAAGTTAACTCGTTACTTATTCTCGCTTGAAGTCTCAAAGACGATTTTTAATAAGTATCTCGAAAACTGTTTAAATATGTTGGAACGAAAATTTAATAGAACGGGTTAAACCGAAAAAGAGAAATGAACGAATGCTTTTATGAGAGATGCGTGCGAGAGCTTTTCGCTCTTTGCAGATGCTCGTCTCTCCTTTGTGCAACGCGTTTAAACATCTCTACGCAACCGATTTTAATAAAACTGCCTCTTTGCAGCTAACTTTTTCACCTTTCGATGTGGCTTTGCTTTTGACTATCCTTTGAGGTAGTTTTTAAACACGTCTCTCTTTATAGCAATTTTTAATTCAAATTCATTAAGTTCTATATTGGTAGTGTACGATTTGATGATGGGATCTTATTCAATGATCAAGAAATAAAAATCGAGATGATTGTCATTCGAATAATTCGTTGCGATTAAACCCTGTATGATTAAACGTATTTTTTCAACTGTAGGGATGGTTTTTCATGAATATTTCTAAGAGTATAAATTCGTACTTCGAGGACACCCTGTGTGCAGGGTTCTGCTCCGAGCTAACCCCAGCAGAGAGTTGAGAACGTCTCCATCAGATGGAGGCACGAATATCGCGGACGGTCGATAGGGGAAACGGGAGAGGACCTTGGTGACCTTGAAAAATGAATCCAGGGGACTTACATCGATCCGGGGGTCAGTCGAGTGTGGGAAAGCACGGAGGGCCCGAGGATCCCTCAAGAGGTACGGGCGGGTTGCTCGCGGATCGCCGCGATCGCAGTGACCAATTAAGAGAATTAAGGGTCATTAATTAGCATCCGCTTCCGCGGCGATTCCCTCGCGCTGTGGGCACATTATTCGCCGAAGAACCATTGCCTCGGATTTGCCAAGAATTTTCTCACCTAGCGTTGTAACAAGTTTCGAGGAACACCAATGTCTGAGGCAAGGAAAAACCTTTGTAAAACAAGCAAACTTTGCGCAATTCTAAAGATTCTATGGGAAACCGAGAAATGATTGGATCCTCCTTGTGGAATGATCTTAATTTGCAAAATAGGGCATTTCCAATGTGAATTTAAAATACTAAAAATGTATCGATTTCTTTAAATAAGTGTATTACACTTTTGACGTCTTATTTTCTACTAACGTATTGAATATTCGGTCTAACTGTAATCAAAGGAAACTCTTCACTTTTATCACTAGCTGTTCAGGGGTGGAAGAAGTTTGACGTGTGAGACATCACTCAAACTACTTTAACGTTCCCGAGGAGCTTAAAGGAAGAAGGCGAACCGAGCAGAAAGTTTCGCTTGTGTGTTACACGCGTGTTTTCCAAAGTTCTCTGTACTTAATTCGCGGTACTTGAAAGTTTTCCTCAAGTATACGTAGTATATACACTTCGGAGGAAGATTTTTCAATGGTACAGTCGATACCGACAATGGACTTACGAAGACCTACCTAGTATATTCGAGACTGAAATGAAGAAACCTTCTTCTAGAACCGCGGATTTCCGCGACGGCGAGGCAAGGAGCGTTTGGAAAAAAATTTTAATTGCGACTTCCTCGTTTAATCTTCAAATATTTGTAGAGAGAACCAAGTTTTATTTGAATCCTTCGACTTTCAATGGCAAATGTTTCTTTGCCAGAAATATAGTTTCAAATCTCATATCATAAATTCAGATACTAAACGATCTCATAACATCTAAACTCACTGCGCTCGCAATAAAATGTATTCGAAAATCATAAATAAATTTTTAAAAATTCATCGAAGACATTCTGGATCGGTTTAACCTTAAGGCAGGTTTAAATAAACCTCGCAATGAGTCGTCTAACCAATGATGGTAAAGAGTGGTGCCGCAAAGAGACGAAGGAAAAGAATACGGCGGAGCTCGATTTTGCGGGAGCAAAAGGGGAAAGAGAGTAGGAGAGAGCGGGCCGATTAGCCGTGGGTGAAACGAGGAGAAAAGAGCAGGAGGTGAGAGGACGGCGAGGGGTGGGGGGGGGGATGGCGAGGGCAGAAAGAAGGTGGGCGGCATCCTTTGATCTTACGCACACACGCTGCTGGAAAAAGGACACGCGCATATCTTCCGCAAAGACCCAATACATATTCATGATCACGGTGTGCGCGCGCACGTACGCGCAAAAACCGGCGTGCACTTACACTCGCGAGCGGCCGTCTTCCCGGGGCCTTTTGTTTAACGTCGTGTGCACGCATATTGTGCGTGTGCACGCCATAAATTTGTATGGCCGCGCGAGAGGGGTGGAGCGCGTAGAATGCGCGCGGGAGAACTTTCTGCACTTAACTGAGAGAGGGTGTCTCGACCCACCCCCTTTCGCGGTTCGCGAGTCGATCGAGAAAGCTTCCGATAATGAAACGGCGTGCTGGACACGTTGCCAGATGCACGAGAATCGACGAGCTCGTTCAGCAATTGAAACAGCAGATTCCGTTAATAGAAATATGAGACAGCGATTTAGTTTCTAAAGCACTCAAAAATAATTTATTACCATCTCCTACTTGCAATCGTATTTCCTCGAAATGTTGGCACTGTATCAGAAGCGTTTTTCGAAATTCTATTTTCGAAAGTTCCTTTGGTACACGCGTGTGTTATCGTAACTTTACACATAGTTTTCCAAACACGTTCTATCAAAACGTTTGATACCTCGCGAGGTTTCTCTTCAAAAGAAAAAAAATACAGAGGAAAAAAAGCGTTTCACGCAATCCCCCGTCGAATTTCCCTTTTCCGTCCGTTCTGTTTAGTCGCTACAGGATGTGGGGTAAAAAAAAAAAAAAAGAGAAAAACATTTTTATATCGTTGAACACACAGAGAGGGTGGCAAACACGAGAACCGAAAATCTCGATTCCGTTCATTCAGGTAACTACGAAATTCATTGTCAGATATACTGTTCTGCTTGATGCGGGGGAAGATTGAACGTTACAGCGGCGATTAAAAAGCCGATTTGATTGACGCTTCTCGAGCGAACGCTCGCTTCTATCAGCTATTTATTTATTTAGACGATTCACCCCGCTTCTGCAGTTAATTCAGTAAACTGAGTTCCCGTGTTCGACGCTTCCACTCGATCGAGATCGGAAAGCGAAATAAAAACCGGCTCGATGAACAATTTCGTTAGACTAAACTATTTTTCACAGTTCTTTTTGTTTCGACCTGGAAAACCTCACTGCGTTTCGCTGCTGTATCGAAAATAACTTCCACGGACGATAGACTAAGTTCGAGACGGTTCATATAAAAAATTGATGGACCTTGGGCTCGTTAAATATTATCATTAATTAAATGCAAATTCGTCTCGCAAAACGAGGTATCCTTGTAAAATACAATTTGCATATCGACAACTGCAATTTGTTCGATCGATCGACCGAGATTAACGAATCCTGGGCCCATTCTAAGATACCATAAAGATTTCGATGCATTATAATTGAAAGCAAGGAAGCTTGAGAATTTATCTGTGTGCCCCAAAAAAACGATTTACCACCAGTTCGAATCCGTTTCGAATCGGTAGTAGGAACGTTAATCGGCTGCAAGTGGCGATAGATCCGTTTTCGAAGCGAGGAGCCGAGCTCGGCGCGGCGATTCAGCGACGAGAAAAATTGCTCGCGGAGAGAGCAGCTCGGCGTGAATTGGCTGGAGAGCCGGGGCGCCTGGCGCCCGCAATTTACCTGCCGAAACATTTCCGGTCGAACGAAAAACGGCCGCCGCCGGATTCTCTCATGCTAACGCACAGGGACGGGGCTAGACAACACGATCGATTCCACGTGAATTACATCAGGGAATGCGCGGTCGAATTCGTCGGACGAGCCAATTCACCCGGGGCTCCGCGGGATCATTCAAGGCCAACAGTCAATTTATCCCCGAACGGTTTATACGCGTCATTTTTCATTAACTCCGAGCACCGCGGAGTAGAAAGGAACACGATCATGCTACGTTCCCGAGGGCATGATGGTTTTATGGAAATTAGAGCTGGATCCTCGGTGAAAGTTACTTTCCAGGTCATTTTACGTTACGCCGATTAATATTAGAATACCAAATACAACGAACAATAACTATTACCCCCGAACTTTTAACTGACATCAAATCAAGTACGTAACGAAGGACGAGAACAAGTCTCTACTGGTTACTTCTCATTTGTCAATGGACGCACGCGTATCAGGATAGTTAAATGCCAAGAGAAATTCGATCTAAATCACATTTACATAAAACGTTTCACATATTCATCCTGCATATTCGAATAAATCGTTTTGTTTTGCATAAAAACGCGTAGCGTATTCATAAGCAATCGAGAGGAGTGTGTAACTCGTGAATTTGATGTATCATCGGGGCGAGGAACTGGATCGAGATTGCACGCTCGGTTTGGCCGGCCGGTCCAGGATCTCTCTCCTCGCTTCCGAGAAAGGATTCGCGATTCAAAAAGGGCGCCGCTGCCGCTGCCACAGATTCCAGACGACCCCGCGATCTTACATAATTCCGCGCGCCCTGCGAGAACAGATCCGTCCGCAGAATCGTCCCGCTTCCAGGAGTTTCTAGCGGCCCTAACGATTCCAGATAACCGGACCCCGGTTCCGAATAGGATATCTCCCCGGCGTCTGCCCCCTTCCGATTCTTTTAATCCGCCGTTCCAGAAATTCGGGGCCCTTCACCCTTCCTCCTTTTTTTCCTCATAGTTTTTATCTTCAGCGGTTTCGAGATATAAAACGGGCTTCAAAGATCCTGCTCTCTATGCAATATTAATAAACGCTGAATCTGAGCTGTATCACAAAAATTGAATTTATGGGTTCTGGTGAATTTTTTAAAGAACAGATGATAAGTGAAGGGAAGAAGAGATCGACGAATCAGTCGAAGGAGAATGTAACGCGGAAAAGACGGAGGGGTGGGGGATCGAACCGGGGACCGTACAAAGGGAAGGAGCCCAAGAACGTTGGGGACCACCCGAGAGAAGAGTTGAGGACTGGTTGGGAACCGGCGGCGCACGCCATATCTTTGGGGGGTCCCTTATCTGCCGCGTCTGCCCGGGACCAAGACCTGTCCGCGGACCTTTTGCTCCCGCGGCCATTCTGCATCCTATTATCGATCAATGGCTCTCGCTCGCATAACATCGCTCCGCGAAAACATCATTTTTGAGAGATCTTCGAGTTTAACAATTTTCGAGGAAAACGAGATATAATCAACCAATTCATTTGTAGTTATGTGACACCGATTGCATTTGCAGTTTTGTCGATTGTATTCGTCCGATGGAATCAGTTATTCTTTTTGGATAAAAAAATAGATGAAACAAAAGTGAAAAAATCGACGAACGAACAAAACGGTCGCAAGTGCTGCGAAAAGGAGGAACGTTTGAAGGGGGTAAAAGATCTTGGAGGCAGTCGAAACTAGCGAAAAAGGGAGATAGTGTAGGAGAGTACGTTGCCGGCGAAAGCGAGTAAAGGAAGACAAAAGCCGAGAGAAAATCGAAAGGGGGAGCAGCGCGCGAAAGGAGGGCAACAGAGATCGAGAGATAGATAGACAAGAACGGAGGAGAAACTGGCGCGCCGAAAGAGAGGTGGGGTTGGTTCTCTGTGTGCACAGGGGTTGAAGCGAGACAGATTCCTCATTGTGAAGAAAGCCGTATGCGTACGTAGAAGACGTGAGATCCGTTGGACCCGCATGCGGACCTTATTGTGTCCCAAAAGAGCGTATACGGTAGGTACCTTAATGTCGGCACGGATGAAAGCGTGGGCCCTCCTTTGTCTTTCGTTCGTGAAGCTGCCACAGCAAGTAGCGTGCTCTGCGGGTAGCCCTGCACCATTCCGAGACTACCGTTCTTCCCCTTGTTCTTGTCTCACTCCGACTACGCCCGAACAATCTTTGTCCTCGTCGCGATCCTTTTTCGCGAAATCGTCAACGTTAGAACCGATTTTTCTCGTCGGAGAACGTGCATGATCGCGATTATTATTCGGCGCTAAGCGGCTTCTGATTCGCGAAAAGAATCGCTCAACTCTGAACGACCCAGGCGAACGATTATTTGGACCACTGCCCTAATTTCGAGATTCTTACGAGAATCTATGATGAGTTTCGTGAATTCTTCAAAACATTCGTTCCTCTATTAAATTCAAGATGATTTTCCAATGATTTAGCATTGGATATATTACGCACGAGAGTTGTTAAAATTTCAACATATTCCCTTGTGAATCGTTTTCACGAAAATCTGAGAAACGCGTAATGCCAATCAAGTAACGTGATCCACCGAAAATGTATAATACAGGAAAAAATTGTACTGTCACTCAAATATTCTATTTCAAAGTTAACAGATTTTCAGTTTGTACGTTTCAACGTCGTACCTGCCATCCGTTTCCATTACCCCGTCCAAGAAGTATTTTAATAAATAGAAGAGAGAAATTTCACTGAGAACAGACTATTGTTTCGATTTCTGTTCACAGTAAAATTATAAGTTCGGCAAGTATAATAATTAACAAAGTGTCAAAGTTTTACAGAAACGCCAAGTTTGATTCGACGGGCACTATAATAATTATAAAGAATCGAATAATTTATACGGCTATAGGAAAAGTTTGATTGAGCGTTTGAGGATTAGGGAACGGTGGTACCGCGGTTGGTACCTCTCGTCGCACAAAAGGGGTTATTAATGTCGGAACGTCATAGAAGAGCGTCTTGCGAGTTGCATGCTGAGGCGCAAAGACGATTCACGGCGACGAGGACGACGGCTGCCCGGGACATAATATATAATTCCTACGTTCACCGATAATTATTGTGACTCGGCAAGTTTACCCGGAGCACAATGGGCGAAACCTATTCCAGGCTCTCGTTCGTACCGCGCTCGCCTCGTTATAAAGTGACATTAGCCGGCATGCGATCCCGCGATAAACTTTCGAAATTTATACCCTCCTCGAACCACCCCTCGCGACATTCGCTCTCGTTACTGTTTGTTCCTTCGAAAGATTCTTTCGTAATTCACGAGACTCTCCATACCGCTGATCAACGTCTCACTGAACACGTGCAAACAATTTCATTACAACTGCACTACAGTTTTTGTACGCAAAATAAAATCATTCGATATCATTTAATAACTGCAATACGTATTCACTTGTATTTGCAGATGTTCGAGAGCCTTGGAAATTGGGAATTTTCGTCAGGTCCATAAATTTGTTTTGTAATATGGGAATTAGGAAATGATCAATGTCCTCATTCACAAAATGACTAGCCTCTGACGTATGACTGTAATGACGATGCTACGTGTTCCACATGGGAATCTTTTCGGAGCCTTTCAGCCTCAATTATCATATTTAAATTCAGATTTTTGATCATTTCTAGAACCTACGTGCTCGATTTTTACAATAGTTACCTAAAATAAAATTGAACTCTCTCCACGTTGAGATTTAAGAATCTCTGCATGATTACTAAACATCTAATTTTGTGCAGTTTAAATGATAAAATCTATCTAGAACGTGTTTTCTAAACTACCCTAACGGTTATATTTCTGAATCCATAATCTAACGATGTTGCCAATAACTACAATGACAAACCGGAAGAGTTTGTAAACGATTATATGAATGAGAAAAAGAGGAAAGCAGAGCGATAAATCAGAGTTCACCCTTGATGGTCACCGTATCGATTAAACCAACGTGAAGGGGACAATTTCAACCGTTCGGTGGATATCAAATGATTTATTTCCGGTCTCGCGGGGCACACGAATTTACAAGTTTCGGCGGCTAGCAGTACCACTCGACCTCCGACGGTGGAGCGTGACAGTGGCTGCTTTTTAAAGGAGCCAGGAGGAATTATAAACCGGGAAAAAGGAGCATGTTCGTGCACGGGGACGCACGCTGTCATGACTAACGCTAATCGAGACAACCTCCCGTCTCTCTCGCTCGCCTAATTACGAATGCGTACTACAAAACGTATCGAGTGTCGCGCGACACGAGCGTTGAAATCAAAGTAGAATGAGCACGCGCCTTCTCTTATCACGTTTGGAAAACTACAAAATCAATCGAATTAAATTCAATCATTTTTTCGTGCAATAATTAACAGAGTAAGACTGATATTACTCTTCAAGTAAAAACTGTATAATTATTCTATTTAAATCGAGAATTTAATGCTCAGCAAATATGACGTGCCAGGCTAACGTTTTACGTATGCATGAATAAAATGCGAAATAAAATTTCTACACAATTCCTACATAAAATCTGCAGTTCAATCGTATTGAACGTTTCGCTGATGCGATTTTGTGAGTGAAATCAGTGCGTAACACCTTTTCCCTGAACGCTGTCACGGATATGCGAGGGAAACCGGAACGGCACACGCGTTGCGCATCGGAAAGGTAGCAATTAATCCCAGGATTTCCTTCCTACGCGGCACGTTCGATCCACCGAGCGGAAAGTGTACCCGATAATTCCAGATTCACGGGGACGATGTCACGAGAGAAGGAAGAGAAGGCGGAGGAGGAAACCGGGGAGGTTCCATCCGTATCTCCGGAAGCGGAACGAGCTATATGTAGAATGCATTGTCGTTGCGAATGAAAGAGAAAATGTGTAGAAATAATGAATCCGATAAACTAAACATTTCTCGTAAGCAAGTCCGTACATCTCATTCTGTAATACGATCTAATGAAACGTTGAGATCGTGGTTGGTGATAGTACAACTCAATATCTGAATCATCGTGAATGGTGACTCGACTTTGTCACCCCTAGGAATTTTGGGAGAGACAATAGACCAAGTTCTCTCATCGGATAAGAAATTACGCGATCGTCGATAGTAAACCACTCACTTTTCCTACGCGAACCACGAGTAGCATCATACGACAGATTGCCCTTTTCCATATGCAAAATAAAATTGATATAATAAACTGTAAAATAAGTGTACAAGCTTTTATACACTCATTTACATAAAACGATTTTTTGTTTGAAATTCGTACGATATCCTAGACAAGATTTGTGGACGTGGTGATTTGTCTACTGCCTCAATCAACGTTTCAGTGAATTCACGAGGAATGTACAATCTTAACGGGGGAGATTCGAATGCTACATAAATATTGCTGTATAATTTAGGTACGATACGATTTCGTACCCTCGAATCGACTCTTAACGACAGTTTCCACTTTCAGGGAAAACCACACGATAGGCCGGCGAGCGATTATGCAAATGCGAGATAATAAGGAGAGCAAGTCGCGGATTTACCTGAAAAGGACGCGCGTCGTCCTTTCGCGAACTGGTACGAGGCGATCGCGACCGAGGCCCGATTCTAATTGTTTTAGGAATTGCACAATTAGCGACATGCACCGAGGGACGGGCACGGAACAGCTACGTAAGGGCTAACACGAATGCTCGAATAATTTAAATTAATAGAACGGTCAATAGCCGGTTCAAATCCCTAACGAAACTTCTTTAACGTCCTTGATTACACGCTTGGTACTTCGCGCACGTCACGTGAATTCCACGTTCCCAAAGATACTTTAAATTACAGTAAATTATGTGGCAATCAGCACGGTTGGTATATCTAAAGGATACTTTTTCGTATATCCTTATAACTTGATACCAACGGCTTACATTATTACAACTTAATATCGAACACAGATAAATTGTAGCACACAGATTGCGGATTTTATACGTATTTGGAACGTAGAATATCAAAACTCGTATGCATTTCGCAATGTTTAAATGACAACAGAATTTGCACGTCTTAAATTGATACATTTATAAAAATCCACAATCTGTTATAAATCGAGAAGATAGCACAAGATATGAAGTTCTGCATGCAAAATATATTTATTCACATTATCCTCCTCGAAGGCAAGTAATGAATTTTAGACGATCTCTGCCTATACTCCAAGTTTCCTTAAAACTTATAATACTTTAACGGACGTTTTCGCGGAGGGACTTTCGCGTCTCTCGTTAGACATTTTCGTGACACGTTAAGAAATTGTTTGGCGACGTGCTTTTAAACTTTCGATAAGCAAGAACTCCGGGAAACTTTAATAGAAATACGGGAACTAATAATCTCGATCTTACTCGCGCGTCACCGAAGGTCCAAACACGAAATGGGACATAATTGGTGACGCTAAACTAATACAAAAAATATATGGGCAAAGATATCGTAATGTACACAAGCTTGAGCATGTATACATCTCGTTGCTAGGCGGAGATCGTCTCGTGCATACAAAAAAGGATTAATGACTTGGCATGCATATGTTACTTGCTCAATTCTTGAATATTAATGTTATCATATTCTTGTTTCTATTATGACTTCTAATTATGTATTCTAAATCTTTATATCAACTACTTGAACCACTGAACGTTATAACTTTTTAATGAACATTTGAAATTCTATTATAAATGTCAATGTCAAATAATTGTTAAAGCACTGACGTTCATAACAGTACAGTAATTTGTATATCTCCATGATTCAGATGATGATCTGATAACATTATTTATCACAGATCATTATTTGCTGAATAGGAATTTAAAACCACTGACGTTTATTATCTTATCTTCTGTCATGCTATATCTTTCAATCAAAATTTGTAAAAAATTGTTTAAACTCACCATGGTACCAGTCCTGCCAAGCCAGAGAACTGCACAGAAGAGCTAACGTCTTGCCACTGCCTGTCGGACTCTCCAATAAGCAATGCTGACTTTTCTTACAGCCTTCTATCACCTGTAACAAATATAATGCTCATTAATAAACCATGTTTCCTTGTTCGCAAGCAAACTGTGTCTCAATTACAGAAAAACTTACCCTGGACATTAATGCTATTTGACACTTGTAAGGTGTAGGTAAGGGAAACTGGACTTTGACTCCAGATATTGTCAGCGTTTTGCCTTCAATCACCTCAGCCATTTTCATCCTCTTGGGTGCAGATGGTTCTTCGTCACTTGAAATATCTATAACAATAGGTTCTTCTTGTGTAGAGGACATCTACAACAAACAACACACATGCCAAATGTAACATCGTTCAAAATGCACGAATTAAACGAATATTGTTTGAACTAAAGCCTAATAAATGCTTCATTATATATTCTTACACAACAAGGAAATCGGTTAATGTCATGTCGAAATCTTTAAGAAACGATACACGAAATCTTTCGTTTTCGCGCTACCTCAAACGTAAACCATAACCTCACAAATATCACGTGTACTTTGCCCTACTACGATATCCAGTTACGTTTTCCATTCAAATATGAACAAACCGAGGACTTCGTAAGGCACGGTTTTTAAAATTGAAATATATTAGAATCGTACTTACGTTCAATTCAATTCTTCTTGCCGTACGTGTTCCTAGTTCAATCACTTTGGAATAACTGATTACCAGGCGCGGGGCGCTTCAAATTGTATTAACGGTAACGAAAGAATGACCAATCGCGCTCTTGTCTTCACAGTTAATAAGTATGTATTGTAAGCGCCTATTGATGATTAACTCCGATCGTCATCGATGTTCAAATTCCTTCTATCACACTTCTTCTTAGATATTATTCACTGTTAATTATGTTTTCACGGGAAATAGAAAAAAAGCTTGATTGATTCACAGAGTTTTCGTTCCCGAGCAATGATCACGTTTATAGTATAAAACATTATTCCACACGGACTCCGACGGAAACATAATTTTTGAATCTCGCTGGATTAGACAGGTGAAACGCGGATTCAACGACCTTCATAAAGAAGGTATGCCCGCGCTCTTATCCGAGCAAAAGGGAATATTATAATTTCCACGGGTGATTTATGCTCGTTGTAGCGACGTATCAAACTTCTGATTTACGTGGTTGTTGTGTCGTTTCGAAAGCGGTTCCCATCAAAGGGGGCCACGGAATTTAAAAGCCATACGGCCCGCGTGCGACTTGAATAAGGAATTCGTCCGTCGACCGAGAGGAGCATCTCGTGAATCCTTATCAAATTATCCGAAAATTCCCACGCGCGACTTTATACGTACGTACCTTCGTATAACACCAGCAGCACCGGTCCCGTCACGTATCTGCAATGAAATTACTCACAACTGTCGCGGTCTTTTCAACTCACGTACACGCCTTCGCTCGAATGAGTCAACCGTGGAATCCTCGGGTTTTCACACGGTTATGATGTAGTACGATCTTAATGATAACGCGTTTCTTCAATTATGATTAGATGTGCCGAATGACTAAAACAATTGACAAAGTGAGATGAGTCACTATTAGTAATAATCTTCTACTGATAATGTGTCAGTCGATAAAATGCCAGGATTTGACGTGTTCATAGATAAATCATAACTGCAGAAGATAATGCAAGAGAATAGAAATATTGATCGTATTAATCCTTTTAGTGCCGAGCAAAAGTATTGTACTTATGCGAGGAATGCCGAGTCAATTTGACGAATTTGTAAATAAATTATAAAAATATTTATATATATTTTCCAGCATAGATTATGACAAAAAGTCAAACCCGAGAACAATTTTTTTAATTCTTTTGCAATGAAATTAAATCGTTTATAACGCTTTATACATTCATTTTGAATTAGAGTTCTTTCGTAATGCGAATAAGACGCCCTCGGATAAGCGACGATATATCGTCGTTTGGCATTAAAAGGGTTGAAAGATGAGTGCATACTGCAAAAGAAAACTCTACAGTCTGATGATTTTCTACATACGAAAGTCTGAAATTCGAGTTTATTTGGAGAAAATATAATCGAAAGGGGGAGAAGATTGAATTAATAGGACCCGGCTGTATGGAACGCACCATAAAACCCATAAACGCGTTCTCAGTCTTCAACGGTTCGGTTTTACGATCGGTAGACGTGATTTAGTTGGAAGTTTCCGGCGTCCGAGGGAGTAAGTTATGCACAACAGTGTGATATCCATAAAATACGTCGAAGGGGAAGTCATTATTGTAGTAAGTGTGGCAAATTGCGTGTAACGTCCCATACCGAAAAGCTTTACGCGTCGATGGAACCCTTTTCCCTCGCTTCCCTAACGCGAATCGAACCGATTGTAATCTCCATTTCAACAATTAACCAGTATAAACATCCGAAAACCGCGCGGGTCTAATGCGGCACTCGCGAGTGCTTTAAATTTTACACAAATTTCCAATTTGTCAAGCTGCATTTTCAACAATCCGTCGCGAGCACGGGTAAATAATACCTGCCGGGCCACCGTAATAACGAGCAATTTGCGCACACCGACGAATTAACACGAGTGTCGTTCACGGCGTCCAATTAATCAAACCGAAACACGAGCGGAGGGTGGGCGAACCGTCGAAACATATCCCTGATTGCCGTCCCAATCGACACCCCCGCTTCACGAGTCTTACGACAAACTGTTAAATGTATAAAAATTTCCGAGTAATGAACTGCCGATATCAATAATCAGATCTCAATCATGAAAATAATCAATCGAATTAAAACTATCCTTTTCTGTTATTATAATTTTTAATTTAACGTAGCGGCTAACGATTATTAATTTGGAATATTTGTCAGATTCTTCGACGGACGAGCATAAACTCGGAGGAGCAAAATGGGACGGGGGATAAAATTACGGAGATGGGGTGAATAAAAAGATCCCACTGTCGATCTCGGTGGTCACCCTGTGCGAATCCGGGGAACCGGGGTTTCTCGTGGCGGTCACGAAACCGGCCGGGGAGAGAGAGAAATATGAAATATAAATAAAACATATTCTTACCAGCGGCAAGTGCAATAAAAATGCGGGAGATCAAGAGAGATGCCGGAGGAATACGTAATGCGGTCCCGGCTGCTCTCGCTTTATCTCGTATCTCCTGGCATTTCTTCTCCGTTTTTTATTTTCTCCACCGCCGAAGGGAAATCGAAACACCCGGTAATTTTATAAATTTCAAGTATATAAATCATATACATTTCCGAAGCTTGTCACTTTCTTTCATTTCCATAATTCATCACGTACTTCCTCGTACAGTGGTTTTAATCCACCTTTCCCCCGCCCCATCCTTTTATTGTAATTGGAGGACATTTTTATTCGTACTAAATAAATAAGTAGATTCATGACAAGGTTTGCTTAAAAAAAAAAAGCACAGACCGGAGGGTGGAGAAAGGAACGGTTCCATAATGGTTCGACTGGTATATATTCGGTGTTCGTCAGCGAGGGAAAGCACGCGGCAAACAAGCCAATAAACCGGATAAACGATCGTCGGGACTTAATTAAGGAATGGCGACTGCATCCACGCCAACGGTGGCTTCATTTCGTCCGGCAGCTTTATCGCCGGTGCTTATCTATCGGCCGTGAGATAAGATAAAAGGGTCAAAGTTCAGGGGGACAGGCGTAGATAGCCAGCCGGGCTCCTTCGAAAGTTTCGGGGGTGGAGGACACACCATATGCGACCTTCCACCGGAACGAGTCTCTCTCGTCCTGCTCTCTCGCTCGAGATACAGACTTTTCCTCTTTGTCTACACGGTACTGGGGGCTGGGGTTGGTTCGAATCGAGCACGTCGTGTCCAGGAGCATGGCTGAAAGTAAAATAAAAGAATCATGCTGGCTGGGGACCGGGGAAACTGTCCATGTGCGACCCGTGCCAGCTACTGCTCGACGCGTATGTTTTGTCCGATTGCATACTTTTCCTTAAAGTCGGATACGCTGAGCCGGAGATTGAAGATCAGGTGAATGAAAACACGGAGACGAATATAAAAGGAATTTCCAATTTCTGTTTTCACAGATTCACGAATTCGGTTGTAAAACTGTCCGAAAATGCTGAATCGTATTCGAAAATATCGCGAGCCAGTGATATGAACATCCAAAGGATCAGAGTCTGTCGTTCCGTGTTTGTCTCTTACTTATTTCAATAATAAGTAATACAGATCTTGAAGAGGTTGGAGGACGAGAGCAACTACATGGGACAATAACTTTTCGACGGGGCTGGTCGAGGGACATCGATCAGATGCGATCACGGTGGAATTAGCCGTCCCTTGCAGGACTCCAGAACTCCTTCATCCCCGTCCTTCAACCCCCTTCTCGTCTGGAACCAACCTCTGTTTCTTCGACCTCGACAAAAGGTTCGACGACAAACGATTCTATTAGAGTACGACTACGAATTGACATCGAAGAATATATATTAAACTATAATCATTAATATGAAATTAAACATTGTTTCAATCAAACATTGTACTAAATGTGACTGAAATATTTCTAGTCTCCAGTACGCTTGCAAAAATTCTTGATACATTTTTTCTTTAACAATTCATGAACATGTGTCAAGATGAAGAATGCCATAAAAAGGCACTATGGGCCATCAAATATTGCGGAGCGTCTCGCGAAACAGGCAGCGGGTGGGTTGGATCGGCATGAAATATGGATAAGTTCGGTCCGACGCCACAAAAGAAAGCGTCACGGCAAATTAATCGGGCCGGCGAGGAGCACGCGAGACGTGTGATTTAATAAAAAGCCACCCTTCACCGTGGAAGGGGTGGAAACCGCCCGCTGCGTAATAAGTTTAGTTTCTATGAGAATCACCCATAAACCAGGACGCAGCGTGGCGCCTTGTTCCGTGGTGTTCGAGTTTCACCGTTTAGGGGATGTTTTACGATCGTACTAAACGTCGCGAGAATTTCCTCGGATTATATCAAAATTATTTTATTTTCCTCGAGTTAAATTCCGTATCTGAATCTTGCATAAAACGATGCGAATCGATTAAGGAATAGTTGCCGGGACTACTTGCAGGTAAGTGGGTAATTAATTTGAAGGGGACGCAAGGTGCTAGTTTGATTTAGTAACAGCGTGTGCATTTCTTTATAGAACATTTAATTCGGTCACACCGCTTATCTTATTCCTCATGCGATCTTGCGAGCCAGCCTTTGATAATTGCATAGCGGCTGACTTACTTACTACCGAAACGCGATTATGCTCCTCTTACGTTGCGTAATTAGAATTTTATATTAGCCATTAAATACCAAAATGTACAATTAAAATCGTTCGCTACTCGTATGGATGAAATATTTGATTCTTATTGAAACACCTGCTGTCTTCTTTTACTACAAATTATGTGTCTCGTATTTTATACGGTTTCGCTCTGCTGTTCGCGTCTCTGACGTAAGGCTGTCATGGACGCGGGTGTAAAATAGTAAAGAAACATACAGCGTTTCGCGTTCGTTGGTTATCAGCACGCGATCACTCGTCACGCGCTGCGATATCAATTTTTCATATTTTATCACTTCCTCCCTTTTTACAATCGGTCCGGACCTATTATTAATTCATTATCGCGGCTACCGTCCGGCCGTTTATGGGCACCTCGCGAGCCTAGGCCTCTTTAAGGCTCCATTAAAACTCTGTTAGCAATTTTTTCTTCAAGGACTTCATACCGAAGTGAAACACACATTATTACACTGTGGATTTTCATGGGAAACTAATGATACGTACTAACGCATGTGTATACTTGTACATTATACCCAAACATTAGTTTCTGTGAACGCATGAGACGTGCAGTTTACTTATTATTTCTCTGGAAAATATTTCTGAGAAATTCGCGAACCCCTGAAAACGGGGAAGTGATTAGGGTGTGATTTCATTTCCGAAATTCTCACCAGGAGACCGCGGCGTCCCATGGCAACCCCCGAGGCAGGGTTAAATGGCCGGTGCAAAAAAGTCA
This sequence comes from Ceratina calcarata, assembly GCF_001652005.2. Classification (NCBI taxonomy): domain Eukaryota; kingdom Metazoa; phylum Arthropoda; class Insecta; order Hymenoptera; family Apidae; genus Ceratina; species Ceratina calcarata. Next base: position 727,773 of record NW_017130860.1, on the reverse strand, counting down.
TAAAATAAGTTATAATTTGACGCAGTCGGCGTCGCGATGCTCAATGTCCTGTGTGATCACCGGCTGAACACTCGACTGAACTTTACCCCGCGATGACTTCGCCGACCCCCTCCCTGCCCATGTAACCGACCCCACGATTCCCTCTCGCAGTTCCTTCATATCTTCACGAGCCGCGTTTCCACGCTACGTAAGACGTACTATCCAATTCCAGATTAATTGCAGGATCCAGCGGAGAGGTCAAGGGTCAGACCCGAAGAGGGATGTTGGACATGGGGTGGCCCGTGTTACCGGAGCGTGGCTCTTTTACTCCTGATAATAAGTCGGTCAGGATCATTCATTGCTCGCAATGAATTGAGAGGACGCCTAATTTTTTCAAGCATCTTGACACGAGATATTCAAAATAATAATTTATAACTTTCTTATAGATTTATTCTTAAATGCATAAAATCTGTAGATTATTCATAAGCAATTTGTATAGTATTTGCTGTCAGCTTTTTACTTTATTTAAGAGTAGCTCCTAGTCAAGATGTCAGTCAACACGTCCCCGGACAGCGACGACCGAGGGCATAAATGTTTTTACAGCTTTTTCCCGGCGGAGATAATAAAGTTTTTGCGTTAAGTGAGGTTCCTAGTAGCTGGATCGATTACACGGGCAGTAAAGTAGATAAGCGTAATTACGGTAATCGATATTCCTTTGGAGTTGAAGCCAGCCGGTTCCAAATTACGCCTACACATGGCGGAGGAAAATGTCCTGTTGCCCTTAAACGTTTCCATTGGAGTTGATTAAAGGTCGAGAAGGAATAATGGGAGGATACACCTGTCCCCTGTGATGAACCGTTTTAATCACGTGTCTCTCTAAATAATCGCAGTGTGTGTGCCGTGTAATACTGTTGATGTATGCAAAAATCCTGATACCTTTGAGACAAAGTCAAAGACAATGAGAAGGAAAACAGAAAAATTACTCGGGGATTTGGTTCGACCGTTTTTAAACAATTCGACTTTTCCCTGTCGGGCGATACGATTAGCTTTTAAGTACCAATATCCCATTGAAGCGATCTTCCTCGACAAGCGATCCTGGCTTATCTCGGGAAAATAATCTGTTCATCCACACCGGGGCTAATCCTCCCAGGGGTTGATCCCCTTGAAGCCACGATCCACAAACCAACGCGACGCGACGACCGGCGACGGGGCTAATCTGTCTGCGTGTCCGCACGAATGATCGACCCTAAGACTTTGGGAACTTTTCCCAAGGAAGAAATCGATCCAGCTTGGTCAACAGGAAAATTCCCGATAGGGCCTACTGCTGGTTTACTTTGTCCATTGTTTCCATCTGTCTATTGTATATACACGAATCATTAAATAAAACATTTAATAAGCCATACTATAATTTATTAAATATCGTATCAATTACTGCATCGATCATTATACGAGACATGCTCTTTGAGAATTTCATTCAACAGAGTAATCTAGGATTCATAGACAGCGATGCATCGACGCAATTCTGACGTACAATGCAAACCCGATTTTCTATCAATTTCATGACTAACAGCCGGATAAACGCGCTCCCTGTGGAATAAATAATCCCTGCAGAATAAATGCAGTACGCAGGAAGTCCTTTGCGCGTCCATCCATCGGATCCTTTCGCCGCTTCCGGCAGCGCGCCGCTGACAAATGGATCGACCATTTCCTCGAGGGTGGAGAGGTACGACTCGCGATTAACGAACGTCGACAGAAAATTAAATGACGCTAATAACCATTACAATACACGGGGAAGTTCCCACGTACCCCGCCTCCGCGATAATTGCTGAAGTCGCACAAAGAATCGATAATCCTAGCGACGACAATCAGGAAAACGCTGTCATAGTGAATTCCATCCCATCCTGATTTCATGCAATCTTGTGAAAGATGTGATTCTCGTATTCATTAGAATTCGAGATTTATCAAGAATCTATACAATTTTTATAATCAATTATATAGGCTAGCCTTCTGTTAATTGATTAAAAATCCAATATTGGTTATCAGATCTAGAGTACAATTATGCATTGCATCGATTTTGTCAATGCATTTTTGTCTATGAAAAGTCCAGCCTGATTGAATTATAAAATAATCTTTTGTCAGTCGATATTAACGATAGAATATTATCAAATTTCGAGTATTGATTTCTTTTAAGCTTAAGTAGACAATACACGGATTTTCCAATTCATTTCCTATGCACGGTCCAGCTAGGTATCAATCCTTAGATTCAATAAAAATGGATGGTGGAAAGCAGGCTGGCGATAAATCAGCGAAAAACGGCAATTTCCGTGAAAGGGGAAAAGCGGGTGTATGCCAGTGACGAGAACATATTACGTACGAGGTGTGCGTTGTGTTTGACCAGAAACGCGGTACCGCGTGCTCGAAAAGACACGCGGCCGCAACGGACCGTGGTGCACGCGCGTGCGGGGGTGAACGGCCATCCTTTATAGATTTGTAGACGAGAGACCGCGGTCATTCGACACTGCGTTTGACCACACCCTCGCCGCGGTTTGTACCAAGATTTATGGCGCTGCCCCTGCTACTCGATCGTTTCCGGCCCACAGAGACACAGAGGAAACCTTGTTACCAATTCCGATTGCCAGTTTCCATTGTAACTACCGTTTAGTGCAAGGAATTTGCGACGATCATTACTTACAGTCGATGTTTTGATTAATCACGGAAGATCGATGAGAATGATTTTAAATTGCAATCAGTCAAAGAATTTCTAATACAATTTTTTGTTACAGTTTTCATTTTATACATGAAAATCTGTATTTAACTTTCGATCCTATTTCTGGCCAATCTTTAGGTGTAACACACTCTAGATTGTTGTGAGTCGACTCTTGCTAATAATGAATAAGGTTCTTGCTATTGGATTGAATTTCCCAGCGGTGGTTATTGGAATGGTTTAGGGGAGAAGAGCAAATGCGACATATTTGGCGACCTGTTTAACATCCCTTGGAACGGTAATCGAATCCGCGTCCGGTGGCCGAGCGTAACGCTTATTGGCGTGCAGCACACGCGTGCACCACCGCGGTACGCGGAATAATATGACGGTGGATCGACGCCGCGCCGGTAGGAAGTGTCCCATATGTCAAATCGTTGCTGGACACGCCAGTGGTTTCTGGTGTTGCGAAACGATGCCCTGCCGTTATGTCGCACTCCTCGAACCGTGTAATCATCCCCGGTTATGCGAAACCAAGGAACTAATTTGTCAATTCTCGTAAATAAAAATTTCAAATGCGTTCCCTTATAAAAATAAATCATGCTTTATTCACGCACGTAGCTTTTAACGCTTTCCACGTTACTGCACGCGGTACTCGATTTTCAGATGCGTTTCACGTCTGTTATGAATGCATAAATATCATCAATCAACTATTGTTTTCTAACAATACACTAGTGATAATACTAGAGAGTATTCGCAGTGGTCGTTTCCAAAGTTATTATGTGGGTACGTAAATTGGCATACGAGGAGCAGTCCTTTCTCGAGAATGGCCAGGATCGAGGGATAATAATAGGCGAAATTTCTGTCGGTGGCGAATCGCAGGAAGTTACTTCCGGCGCGGCGTCGAAGCGGCAACTTGCAGGATTCACCTGTGCCGCGAACCTTCAGGTGTCCCTTCCTGTCTCCCTGCTGTGAGAAATTCCTAGACAGTCTTTTATTAACGGAACCCGTCAATCATCGCCGCCGTTGATCTTCTCCTTTTCATTTTTATAACGTGATAATTAATCGTATCACCAGAGGATACGAATTACTTCTTGCATCGATCGTGATCGAAGATCCTTTTAATTAAATGCAATTTCGTCATGCGTGAGACAAGGATATGAACGGGTGTTGAAAATTACGTAAATAGAACTGATTCTTCTGTGCAACGCAGTGTTTTAGAAGGAACAGTAACGGGGAAAGCGTGAGCGGTCGGAGATCAATTTCCCGTGACGTAGTGGAAGGTAATCGAGCAGCTCTGGTGTATCTGTCTGGACGGTGAAGTGACAGAAATTGGCCGCGCCCGAGGCGCGGTGATCCAATGGGCGATGAACGACGGCCGGTGGGTCCCCGCCGCATTTCCATATTGTAATGTCCCGTATCCTGTCGAGGGCCGGCTCGATATTATGCGCTAACAAACCATTTAGGCCAGGTGTTAAATTGTCTGTGACGGGTCGGAACGGTCGTCGATTCCCCCGGTTGTCGTCGTCTTCGCGGCGTAATTCTCGCGCGTGTGCAACAACCGAAAGGTCGAGCCCCGTCCGTTAATGGCTGCAAATTGGTCAGAAAAACGAGCTTGCCGTAGATAGAACCACCGTTTCCTGTTTACCGCAGCCTCCTCTCATTTTTATTGCGTCCTCCCTCGATCTTTCCCTGTTCATAATCGATTCGATCGAGTCGTTAGAAGAGACGATAGTCATGAAATTTAATCCCCTCTCTATCACACTAGCTCCTCGCACCTAAAGAACGGCTCGTCTCATTTTCCCTTTTATTCGTCCTCGATCGTTCTGAACGATAACCGGAGCCCGGGTCGATCAAACTGTCCGGTTAATGCTGGCTAATAAGCAGACAGTGGAATAAAAGTCCCGGTTTTATTGATATTAACACTTGGAACTCCTTCCGGAGAAACCCTTTCATATCTCACTGACATCTCTTAATAGTTATCGCCGTTTAAAAGGGTTACCTTTTATTGTCCAAGGTTTAATTAAACGTAAAAATGATTCAGGGATTCGTTTACGTCGTACAAGCTCAAGCGATCGACCAGTCTTTACCTTCACCTGCGGTGTCAGTCTCTTACATGCGATTCCTGCATGGCTGAGCATCTGTGAAATTTGTCCGGGTAGAAGCCGATTAGCATCAACAGGATATGTAACTTATGTCTATCGAACGAGCTTTCTTCTCATTCTAATACAATTCGCACCTGGCCATTGACTATCGGTTAACTGCTGTTTCCATTTACACTTGCAAATTGTTGTTCAGAAAAAGAAGATAATTTAAAGACGTCCCGTATATCTTCGGTCAAGCGCGATTGTACTTTCTATTTCCCTTTTGTGTTCCCGCAGAGGATATTGATCATTTATGGAAGAAGCTATTATTCATAACGCAAGGTACGAAACGTTACACATGGAAGGGAGAATGTATGAAACAATGGGCTCGACGGCTACTCGAAGCCATCGCTGTTGTGCGGTTGGTCACAGTAAGTGAGCATACCTCGTAGCGATAATTTCTCCGCGGAGAACGTGAAACACCATCAAATAAAAGGCCACGTACATAAACAGACGTGCGTGAAAGAAGAAGAGGAGGAAGCGATGGAACCGGAGAAAGACAGGTTATATCTGTGGACGACGGTGGGGCGAAGTGGTCAGCTGGCGGTGGCTTCTGTGTGGGCCCTAAGCAGGGCCCGAAGGGCCTTAAGTACGGCGGGACGCCTTATCTCGCCTCGTTACTTCGCCTTAACAGCGGCGAATGCTTGAAATATCGGCGCGGCTTCCGTAATTCCGTATAGAAACGCCGCTTAATTTGGCCATTAGTGCGAGCACGGTAATTCAGGCCCCGGAGGAAACTCCGATTTTCACGTACCAAACTCATGCCAGGATTCATAAATATTCGATCATGTTCCTTCGATTATAAATTATCACGTAATTGTTTTGCAAAAAACAATGCAAATAGATTAAACGCACGTAGTTTCAAGATGCAATCTGTCATAAAAAGCAAAATTGCACAATCCATCGTTAGTTTATTGGTTCATGTCTTAGGAATTTATTGCAAATTTGCACCAGTGCTAGTTATACATTCGTCGTTATGTAAATACGCATCGAGGATTGATCATTTTTTTTTTTTTGTCGACGATTCCACTATGAATAAACCGATTTTTCCGTGTCTCCGTCGCGACTCCCCTATTTTGGAGATTGCATGAGACACGCCAGCGATCGTTACGAATCAATAAGGGTAGCGACTTTCCGTGGGACGTTTAATTTGCTCGGTCCGGATCGCCGATTTAACGACTGAAATTTAAGGACACCACTGGTACCGGCTGTCACCAATCCCGGAAGAACCAGATAGCCAAATGATGATGCTCCATTAAACGCTAATCGTGTCCCACGATGAATAAAGAATTCGATTTATCGTTTAACAATAATAGTATCTATTTTACTTCCGATGTTCTCTACGTGCTTTTATAATGTAAAATCTGTAGTTCTATTGACCAGTCAGATTTTATAAGGCCAGTATATCGTTGAAGATCGGAAAGGGGTTACGAGGCCCATAATCGCCACCCACTTCTTTGAGAAACGTCGCAGCGACTCGCGTTTAACGCTATCGTCCGATTTATCAAGAGAATGAAGATCCGTGGAACCGGTCCCAGTGTTCCCAAGCGAGCTTCTGGGACCGGTCCACCGCGCGCAAAGCTTTTGCGTCGCTTCCGAACTCACTTTATTAAGCATAGCCGGCGCGGCGCGGCGAGCAGAAAAAGCGAGAGGGAGCCGCGAACAAGACCCGGTGTGAATCTCATCTTTTATTCAGTCGGCCGCTACCGGTGTGCGTTTCGTCGCGACGCGGACCGCGGCCGGGTGTTGGTGAACGAAACAGAGGCACCGCGCCACTTAGGGTGTGAAACCGAGAAATCCGGGGCCCCGATCGAAAGAATTCAACGAGATTCCCCGGCGACCGCCGCCCATAAAGTCGTTGTCGGCCCGGTATGCGGCCTCTCCCGCGTCAAATCGCGCGCCACTTGACACGGGCTACGTTTCGCGTCCGTTTCAGGTATTCAGGGTGGAAACTTCTGGAATTCAAACTGGCCGACGATGGTTCACGGTCCTTAGTACGCTCGTTTTAAGATTGTACGTTTAACCCTCGCGTGATATCCCAGTCTTTATTGAATCGTACGTGTATTTATGCTACCGAACGAGACTGACTTGAAAACCTCATTTCTTTGACCGAGAATTGAAAGTTGGAACAGGAAAGTCTGTTGGTTTCTTGCGAGGCAACAGTTCTCTCGTTGATTGGTGAAGGAAATTAGGGGTTTCTTTAACCAATTAGATCGGGCCCCCGAAAAACAATGAGCGACGTGTCATCCAGCAGAAACGCGAACTATCGCCACGTTCTAGGACCTAATTGGCCCGTCAGCGTCTCGTTATCCTGTCTCCGTGCCTGTTCCCTCCAGTCCAAGATTCTTCTTTTTTTTTTTTTGTTACAAAGGAAACGCCGTGACAGCTGGTACCGCGATCCTTGCTTGCGGATTGTGATTGACGGTCGCATGATAGCTCACTCCGTCCTTCTTTACAAGTGAGAGCTTAAATATGGTTTAAAGCGAGCGCCCTAATGACAGTCCTAAAAATGCACAATTTTCTTCGGGAGATACATTATCCTTTGAAAATTGAATCGATTTTCGTTGCAAATCTTCATTCTAACAAAATATCCAATATAATTTGAAATTCTAAGGACCAAGTCGTGTTCTCAAAGGAGAATTTCCAGTTCTAACAATTATCATCGCTAATTCCGCATCATCCGATGCAATTACGGGGACAATTTACGAGCTCCAGAGGCGGGATAGATAAAGGAGGATAATTGGTTCTTCGACAGTTCGTCTTTGGGTACACGCGTGGTACTTCTTGCCGATTGCGTGCATTCCCCGCGACGATGGGACGCGGCCCGAGACACGCCAGCAGCAGCCAGCGCATACGCCGGGGTATAGCTGTGAAACGCACAGCTGTTAAGTCCGCAGCTAAAAAGCATGCTAAATGACCGGCCGTAAACGCCGCGTAACGACTACCACGGGACACGAAGGGTGTCGTTTGCTCGAACTTTGTCCCTTCCTATAATTGACCCTCGCTATGTCGAAAATTCGCTATCATCCTTGTTTCCTTTAGCGGCGATTCGACGGTTCCTTCGATGCCCCGGAATCTTTAGTTTCGTTTCAAATTGCCCATTTTGCTGCCCCCTCGACGCGGTTCTTGTCCTCTGCTAAAACGTCTATAGAATTTTTAAAGCCAATTCACTTTTTGTTCCGACGATTTTCCACACATTTTGTAAGAGCGGTTAAAGACAATTTTCTTGCCTGTTTGTAACGCAAACCGGAACGAAATTCTTTTAAGATTCTTTATGTATCCATGCTAGGAAATATTGATTTATCTTGATTTAATACAGTTCAGTTACCAGAAAATACATTCCTTATAAAGAAATTATTATGTAAAGTAAAAACTGTATCTTATCAGCGACGTTATTTGTAGGCGTTAGATGATTTAACTTCTCCCGTAGAATAAAATCAAAAAGGATCGCAGACTTTAATGAACCTCCAGTTGGGAACAAGCGTGACACTTACTACGTGGGCCAGGCCTCGTGGGTGCGATCGTAAACGAATTAAAGGTTTCTAACCGGGCTGTAAACCGATACGGTTAAGCCGGCGTTGTAAAGGGTTCTAAAGCCCAATTAACACGAGCCGTCACACCGGAATTACAACTGTCTTTGTCAAAAAGAAACCAAAGTCTCTCAATAGGATCAGTCAACTATTTACAGTGAAGAGACACGTACTTTTTACCAACTAAAAAATGCGATATATAAATTCGAACGTGTCACTGAGTGTGAGAAATATTATAATGAATGTGAGATATAAGAGAAGTTCAGCTTATCCTCGATGAAATCAGTGAAACTTTTGGAAACCTGATTCTATCGAGACTTCCTGCGATTTAAAAATTTCCACGCGCGCCGGGTGTCACGCGTAAGCGTGAAACGCGACATCGTTGTAATTCTCGGCGAGCGATCGTCCTCGGAAAGCCCACTAAATTACAGCTGAGCTTATCTGGGCCCGAATCTCGAAGCGAGCCACCCCTTTCGTTAAAAAACACACGCGCATACGAGGTGCTTTTATTTAAGTTGTGAATGGATTCTGCGACGTTTTATGAATAGAATTTTTTCAATTTTCTTTTACCTGACTCCAAACGACCAGTGCACATAATTTTTCATATCGTTGTTGATCGTAGGTACATAAAGTGATTGAACAACATTGTTTTTTTTAAAAATCGCGACTGTAATGAGTCTTGTGACTCATTCGGAATTCCGCAACACACAAAATTCGTGTTTCGCGATTTTCTCGCAACCCGGCAAATGAATTCTGCAATTAACTCGATGGTCAGGCCGCGTTAATTTACTACCGATACTACTCGCCACTGTAAATCACCTTTTTCCCCGGTGCGGCGTGAAAAAATCGCGTGTGATCGGAATACATTAGCCTTGATTATCCCTTACTTTAATACTCGCCAACAAAACCGTTGGACGCGTATTAATAAATCCCGGGACGTGTATACGTCTAGTAAGATAAATGGAATTTCGTGTGATCGTTGATTTACACTCTTGGTTTTTCTAAAAAATTCGCTGATCGAACGATAAATTAATCGGCTATCGAAATTGCGGCAAAGAGAATTGTTCAATTACGAGGAGCGTTTTACACCTCGTGGGAGCTGCGGGCTTTTAATTGAAAGCATGAAGCGCCGTACAAAGCACGGTATTTATTAATTGGACCTATTTATAAAGCGATTAACCGGATTTATTAGATAGAAATTGAATAATGCCTGGTCTGATAATTTCGCGCTGTTACACGTGCATTATTTATTGCGACACGGACATTTTTATCGGTTTCTCGCTTCGCAACGTAACCACTACGGGTGTAATTGATTTAATACGGCGCTACGTTGTAGCTTGCAACATCCTAGTACCACACACGTTTCTTCTTAAACGCGATCCCACTAATGGCCACTCCGATCTTGCGGTTTAGAAAAGCCTTCTGTTTCATTTTACAAACAATGTTCTTTACGATCCCGAATAAGCGTTGCACGATCGGTAATATCGATTATAGTTTTTAATAAAAAAAAAAAGGTCGACCCATTTGAGAAATGGGCAGTGCCGTGGCCGGAGTCGACAGCGCCCGGAGTTCGAGGGATAGAAAAGAAAATCCAGCAGAGCGGTAAAAACGAGGGGCCACGGACGTAACGGGGAATGCGCGGCTGGAATTAAGGCTCAGTAGGAATGAAGGATGGTGGACGGGGAATGAGGACAGGAATGGTCCAACGACGCCAAGGGGTGCAGGGGGTGACGCTGGTGGATGCCAGAAGACGACCGTTCACCGCTGATGGATGGAGCTCACCGTTCACATTGGCGTCGAGACTTCATCTTCTACAGTTATACAAATATCAATTTAACGAATCCTTACGTTAAGTATCGTATCGAAGAGTATCCAATATTATCACGTTCATTAATTGCTGATCTGTATAAAATGTTTGTTGAATACTGATTGTCAGTCGGACTTAGTATAAAGGATGTGAGCATGGCACTTTGAAAGAACAGAATCCACTTCGTCTGCTCGTGATATGAAACACGGAGTATGTGTACCATCCTCTTTGAAGTTAATCTGTATTTCACTTCTTTTTCTACGTCAGTTTCCGGAGTGTTGAACGTGTGCACGAGACTTTTTGATTAAGCTCTGCGTCCGTGGATTTGATTAGAAGACGACGATGCCACTGAGTTTGACGCCACTGGATGGCGACCAGGAACGTCCAGTTTTTCACGAAGAGACAAGTGTCGCCTGACACCATTGCCCCCTCGCGAAAACCACGTTCACGTGTGCTACCTGCTCCAGAGGGAGGGATCTGACTGGCGACGCGCTTCCATCGCGCCGGGCCCCTTGCCACGGACAGGTAATAACGACTCGGAGGTCGTTTTCTCGGCTTTTGCCTCGCCTGACATCCGCTTCATCCCGTTTGTGATCCTGCTGCCGGCATGTCGCCCAGAGAAACCGAGGAATTAATTAAATCGTTGCCGAGTAGCTTCCCTTCGCTGCCGGTTCGATTCCATAACCAAATTTAATAGCGCACCGACATTCTCGATGGTCTCGCATTTTACACGGTTCCAACTTGGTTGAAACCGGCGTGCACACTTTTTTCGTTACTCGTGTACGTACACCTCTCGCCAAATTCGTACGAACGTAAAAAGCATTTTGAGAGTTAACGACCAGTAATCTTGCCTAAACAAAAAGCTGACAAGTTGCTTCCGGAACGGTGTCGTCTTTATCGGCGATCTAATTGATTGCGAGGAGATCGAGCGGCGGAGCCTCGTATAAGGTCACGTCGCGTCGTCGCGTCGTGCCGTGGCTACGCTGAAATTCCGGTTCCCTTCTCGCTCAGCTTCCTCGCCGGTTCGCATAAAACGGCCGCTTAAGGTACTCTCTCTCGACCAAATCACCGGATCGTATCGGCAGGCATGCGAGGCACAAAGCGAACCAGGGGCCAGCGGTTATCTCCAGGAGGAAGGAAGAGCCGCGAGTGCTTTTAGATTCGCTCCTCGGGCAATCCTGAAACCTACTCTCAGCCTTCACCGTTTCTTCGATGAATAATAGTCCTCTTCTTCCTCGAGAATTTTATTTCAAATCGTTCCTGTCGTTCGTTCGTTAAATGACACCCAGATCCTTGTCGTAGAAATCGAATTTGTATTCTTTTACACACAATTTATTTCACGACACTTGGATTAAAATTTAGCAGTTTCGACCCAGAGCCATCTTCGTTTCATTTCCCAGACGGATCGGAACGTGGATTACGCCACGATCGGGTTATTAGTTGCTGAAGCATACTCTAGCTATTATACGCCTGTTGGCGCGCATCTCGCTCGTCGGAGCTTAATAGAGTTTATTGTTTTACGAGCCAATTATACATAGATTACTTTTACGAGCCTGGCCCCTCTACGTTTCTAATGAATCTGACAAAAAACTCTCACAAATTTCGTGACCTTTCCAGCCCGACCATTAACTTCCTGCTCGATCCAGTCGTGCCACAAATTTTATCTCCCGGCGACTGTTATCAGTCCCTCCTCTTCATCATCTCGATCCTGAATCACTCAGATCGTTTCCATCCGACGACTGCTCCTCTCGTCGTCAGATTATGCACAAGAATTAGAATATCTGTTACGTCATATTCTATTCAGACACATCTTTGACAATTTCTTAATTGTTGGAGTAGAATACGTTGTTATTTATTTAAGGATGTATTGGCTATACAGTCAATCCTAAAAGCTTATTTACCTTAGAAAAACGTATTTCGTATAATTAAAAAGAAATCAGACATCGGAAGAATTTGTACCCCTTGGAAAAATCTCGGAAATTTTTTTTTCTCTCAGAATTTCGAAAAATGCTTCAAATAAAAGTTGTTTTTCTTCTAACTTCGATATTTAATGAGTTACACATGATTATTTGGCATTTTATTGATGTTGACAAAATCCGACCATCCCAGCGTCGAAACAGCGAACTTTTGGAAAAAAATTTCGTTTTTCGCCCATAACTCCTAAACCGTTAGACTTACGAGAAAATTGCATAGAACCTTTTTTGTAGAGGACGACGAGATCTACAATTTC
>NW_017130860.1:684835-713701 GCF_001652005.2 Ceratina calcarata | reverse complement strand
ATTTCGCAAAATCTGAAGGGGTACCCCTTGGAAAAATCTCGGAAAAATTGAAAATTTTTTTTTTGTCAAAATATCGAAAAATATCGAAGTATATTCTAAAAATCGTCAAAAATTCGAGACTTTTTAGGCTTCTATTTCTTTAAGTCAGTTGTTTCTTCCAACTTCGCGCATGTACACCAAATACGAGAAAGCTTTCTTTGGGTTATTGCTGCTTACCATAAGAGNAATAGGAATCTATAATAACAAATTCAACATGTTAGCATTGTTTAAATGTATAGCCTATACATCCTTAATAAGAAAATCGATAGAATTTGTAGATAAAACAAATTGACTGAGCAAAGTATTATTCATTGCCGTTTTATTTCTAAACGGTTTGTTTCCCACAGTGGCTTTAGCCAATTTCTGAGCGCTAATATCGAGGAACGGAACCGTGTTATTCCCATCCGGCACGTTTTCCCAGGACTTTTTGCCCGGCCGTTTCGCCTGGAAACGAGGGCCACGTCGCTCCCGGTGCAATCCTGATCTCGGGAGGATGCAGGACAGGACAGGGTCCGAGCAGCGGCAGTGGCGGCGGCGGCGGCGACGGCCGTCGATCCTTATCTCCGTGCTCGTGAAAAGAGTTGAGAGGATATTTCGTAGTTTCACCACGTTTTCGGTTTTCGTGCGGTGTCCAAAGAGAACGCGCGATGGTCCCCACCCTCGATGGACGCGGTACGTGCACCGGAAACGTACGCTCGCTACTCTTTATCTCGAATGCATCTGACACCCGCGCCAACCGAAACTGATATAAGCGTCTCCTCGTTCCTTCGGACTCTTCTAAGCTTAAGAGACGAGAGACTGGGATCTTGGACAAAGAGGCCGGAAGCCGAGGTCGCAAGAGTCTGTTGGGTTTTCGACTTCTGTTGAAATTCACGGAGGCGTACATTCACAGTTCTAGTGTTAACACGGATAGAATCGAATAAATAGGTGGAAGAATTAAAGCAGTATCCTTCGGTTCGATAGAGTTAACAGCTGAGAATTTATCGCGCACTTAATCTCGGGTATTTCTGCGGAACCCACGCAGAACTCTTTAGAGGCGAGCAAAACAAAGGCTAGATTTATCTGGCATCTCCGCGAAAGAATCCCGAGGAATTTCGCCGGCAAACAAATTGACGATATCGGTCTGTGAAGTCACCGATTCATGCATATTAAACAGGCCGATCGCCAGCCGGGCATTAATCGCTGATTAATTATTTCAACGACTGGCTTATATACCCACTCCCCTTTTTTTTTTTCTTCCTCTCTCGACGCGCGGCCATCGTTTCTATAATTGCGCGGACCCGACACCATTAAGATTAATGCGCGTGTCCACTCGTTCCGATCAACCTTTTGCCGGCGTAATCAAGATATTCCGTGGCGCACGCAGTTTCTTTACGGTCAATTACACATATCATGCACCAGCCTTTCTCTCCCTCTACACGCTCTTGACTAGAGTTATGCACCCCGATTGTTCCACGATTTACTGCCACGATATTTCATCCTAAAGAAACTCGAGCGCATCTGATCGACTCGAGGAACTTTGATTTTTCCAAACGGAGCAACTCATTAAATGTTTTAAAAAATAATTTTCTACAGGCTCGCATTTTGAGAACGGTTAATCGGACAATTCGAAAATTTTAGATTGATCAATCCTCGTACGTCGAAAAGCTTCATAATCCGTAAAACCACTTGGACCAAAAATCGAGAGGAGTTCGACGATTTGTAGCTTGTCTGTAGGATTTTAATCCGTAGAGAAACAGCCCTTGAGATTAATCGGTCTCGACGTGGTAACGACCGTGAGCAGGCGCCTGTTCCTGTGTCGTCAACCCTCTCCTCCCTTGAATCAACCGATGCCGACTGATACACGGGGAGGACAGCGGATTTATTCTTCATACTCGGAGGCCGGTGTGGTCGGGTGTCGAAACACCTCGACCAATTATCGAGAAACTGGAATTCGCGGCCACCCAGCGGGCCCGGGCGTCCTCGGGCCTCGCCGCAAACGAGCATCGGACCCATCGTCGAGTCTCCAGTTAATTAAGCCCGATCGGCATCGGTCGTGGACTTTCAGAAGCGAGTAATTCAGTGTCATTTCGGTATACAATTGTCTGATAACGCGAAGGAACTGTACGATGAAAATCATTGCATTCTGAAAAGTGTCGACAGGCTTAGATAAATGTATTGAGTCAAATACTTCATTCTCCTTTGATTTCATTTAAAGATACGAATTCTATATCTGACGGAGTTCACTGAATTAATACTTGTATTCGAATAAATGTCTTTTTAAATCTTACATTATTTTAGATTATAATTGACTCGTCAATTCTTGTTTATCAAAAGGATTTTTGACTAATTTGTCTAGAGTATCAAGAGCTTATTACTGTGTATATTTCTTTCGCAACCTGGACGAAATCTGCTCGGTAAATCTTGGTCGCAGCAGAAATGAGCGTCGCCACCCCAGTAACAACCCCGTTAATTAACCGGACCACCCAGTTATCCACGAATACACGCTCGCGGTACACACGTTCAAGAGGTCCTGCAGGATCGACACGGGCGTCGTGGCTCATGGAACGTGACGGCACGAATAGAGAGATCGGGAACGAGCGGAGCACCGCGCCGCGCGGTTGAACGCCGGTTTTATCGGTAAGGGTGTCGAAAAGATAGACATCGGCAAGGGGAGTACCGGCGACCAAAGCGAGATCACCGCCACCGCTGAGAGATAACATCGGTCGGACCTCCTCGCCAATACAGATCGTTTACCGCGACCGATCGGAGATCGCCTTTACGGCCTGTCCCGCAGGGATCCTTCCTTCGGAACCGATGCAATTAGATCTGCTAGACGCACGGTATCCAACAATTTTTGCTTCGGTCGACCTTTCGAATCTTCTACGATTTTTCGTTTAATTCAATCTAACATGACTTCCGCAACTGTATCTTTTCTCCTGCACTTCTTTGTTGGGAAAACCTATCCATGCATCTACGATTATTAGACGAGTCACAATCGAATAGTTTAAACTCTCTTTGGTGTGCAATTCGTGTTTGTAACAGTCGTATAAAATATTTGAAGTAAAATGTTATCGAAAAGATCTGTGCAATGTCTCCATCATGACCCATTATGTTATTTTATAATTTTTTAAGCAAGAACAGATTGTGCATTCAACAAGGTCCGTGCACAAATCCTCGAAATCCAGCTGAAATAAAATTGTAGGATCCAGGGAATCTCCGCATTCGTCACGAGGATTCAGGATGATCGATACGATCGTGGTCAGACGTCGCGACGTCCAGACGTCCACCCTATGCACGGTGGTTGAATCTTGGGTGTGGGTCTGACTCATCCCCGACGCAGGGAGTGTATCGGTATCCCCACGCGTTATCACGTTCCATCTTCAGCCGCCTCGCGCAGATCTTCCACCCCCCCTCGTTCGTTTTCCACGCTCGGCTCGCTTCGGACCGCGTTTATTCGTTTGTGAAATTAGTGCTGGTTTTGTCGTGTCCGACCGCCGAGGGGCGATACCGAGAGGGTGTCTGAGTCTCGACGACCGTTATTAGGCTAGTCGTATCGTTTCCGATGGATTTATGACGTCCGCGACGATATTACACGCGTTTCGTCCAGGACTGGAATTTCTCTGGGGGTGAATTCACTATGGTGTGGTAATTTATTTGATTCATACAGATTTCTGACATAGTTCTACTCGCAAGCTATCGGTTCGACGACATTTAGCGATAACAAAAGCAATGTTCATTATACGTATTAGAACTTTGAAAAATAAACGTTGAGTCGACGTGTGATCAGTGAAATATTTCAGGGGTAAAGGAGAGTACGAATGCAGGAAGACGGGACGAGAGAATCGAAAAAGGGATGGGAGGACAATGCGCCCCCGCAAACTTTATAACGTCGGGTCTGTGAAATTTTGCAGAGCAATCTCCTCTTTCCCGATGAGATTGCGGATCACGCTGATGACGTGAGTCAATTGTCACGCGAGCCGAGTTGAATCCAATCGACCGGCGACGCCCTTAATGTCGGATTTTAACAAGCGGCTTAATCCTTTCCCCCTTTATCCACCCCATTCTTCCTTTTTTCAGTCTCGACCCTCTCCCTTGTCTCCTTCCTTCGCGTTTTCTTCTCGTTTCACTTTCTTCCCACAAAATGCTCGAAGAATTGATCATCAAAAAATGCTCGTAAAATGTACAAAGAATCGAACATTTCACGTAGTCGATATAAAGAATTTGACGTCTCATTATGCTCATAAAAATTTAGAATTCATCTTGAGTGTTATAACACTGTACTGAGGAATATGAGATTCCGAATTGTCGAAAAAGTGCACTGAAGCAGTGAAATTTGCCATTCCTCAGCCAGCGCGTCCCTCGGCATGAAAAAGTGCGAAAGCTTAATTGGGAGAATTGGATCTTCCGGCCGGGTGCTCGCAATCAGATGATCCCTACGCGGTTCAGCTCGCAGAAAATCCCATGACGTAGAAACTACGGGGTTAGACGTGACAAACCGTCTGGCGTAAGGTCTTTCCAGCTTCTGTACAAGGCCCGGCGGACAACTTTATACCAGCTGGTCCTCCAGTCCCTATCGATCCCCTCGATCGCGTGTCCGAGATCGAACGACTCTCCAGATCTCTTCAGGGTTACGTAAAACTCCAGGGTTACCTTTTTTTCACTACGTGTTTCTCGCTGGTTTTCGAGTTCGGTGTCCCTCGGGAATCAGAATTTGTTGCATCCGTTGCCCGTTAAGACGCTCGTTTCGGTTCATTGCCGCTTCAGTCATCGATATCGCGAATCGATCGCCGCCAGCCTCGGACGTAACGATTTACCCGAAGATTCGCTTCCTGATACGTCTTCCTGTCTCCGAAGTATTCCTTAAACTTGATTCTTCTTCGAATTGAAATGCGACGTTCTTATGAATCGTTTCTGATTTAATGTATTCAATACGAAATTTCGTTTAATCAAATTCTATAATAATTGAGGAAGCAGTTTTGGTAGTGCATTGGCGAATTCGGCTACTGCACTTCACGCACCGCCACGAAGACTAACAGTCGTTATTTCAAGCTTTCTGACAGCTCTCCAAGAGAGCAGATCTTATCAGGTGGCACTTCGCTCTCAGAACGGAGCATGAACGTCTAATTTTACCTCGATCCTAATTAGAGCACAGCTAATTTATCTGTGGCCATAGAGGAGCATCGATTCACTACTCTTTCCACGAACATGTTGGTTCGAGAATATTTCTAATAATATTGCACGTCTGTTTTAACGTCGGAATCGGCTGATTCTGTAAAAGCGTTTTAAACATGATTTCGAGAGCCGTCAACTTGATCGATGACGAATAAGCTTTTAGCGTGGACAGGACCGATAAATTGGTCCAGTCGCAGAAGCTGTTTCACGCGTTGATCGATCCAGGAATCGATTACAAAGTCGACAGATTCGCGCAAAGCTGCCACGGGCAGATTGTAAGACGGTGTTCCGCTGTCAGCTTACGGCAAAGCCGATTACCGAGCGCTGAAACTCGAAATGAATAGCCGGGCGACCTCCCAGAAATAAAACAGCCAGCGTAAAATAAAAGTCGGGAAGCGATGAAACGCGTCGCGATGAAATGAAAAAATATTGCGGGAAATTTCGTGTAAATTTGGCAATCGCCCGGGTTTTTCTATTTTTTTTTCGCGAGAGTTAACGCGAGTATTTACGCGGAATTATTTACACGATTTAATTTTATATCGGCGCGGGTATCGCGTGAAATAATCGACGTCCCGGTGTTTTTTTCGTTTCAGCGGAACGTATGTACGTTTTCAATAAAACGACGGGGCGCGTCGCGTTAATGCGTCGACGTTCCCCGAGCGATTTTTAATTTATCGCGCGCCATTGAAGAGTCGGGCGAACGTTACCGCGGGTCCCGCCGCCCCCGCCAACCTTGTTTTTCGACGCAACACGAATTTATTTGGCCGCTAAATCTGGCAATATTTTACGAAAAATTGTTGTACGCCGGACGTGTGTGGACACGGGAAAACAGCTCTCGATTTACAAATCTGTCCAACGATCGGGAAATTATGATGTACAGTTTGTTAAAATAAAATGCGCGCGGGGGGTCGCGTCCAAGGGAAAATATTGGAATTTCCAAAACGGTTGATTAAAAATTAGACGGACCGTACAAGAGGGAAAAAATTGAAACTATACACAAAGGAATCGATCAGGATTGGTATGATTACAAAATTTCATGTTCTGTCGCAGTTTGTTATGAACGGTTTAAACCCAGTTGATAAAGTTTCCAAAACGTCGCGT
This sequence comes from Ceratina calcarata, assembly GCF_001652005.2. Taxonomy (NCBI): domain Eukaryota; kingdom Metazoa; phylum Arthropoda; class Insecta; order Hymenoptera; family Apidae; genus Ceratina; species Ceratina calcarata. The sequence continues at coordinate 707,407 of NW_017130860.1, read as the reverse complement.
CAAATTTCCCGTATTCCCTGCTCCAGTCGAGCGATTCTGAAGTTTTTCACGGGTCGATCCAGAAACTAGATAAACGTCGGAGCGGCAGCTGTGTCAGAGCCCAGGCCGGTCACCTGTTGTCTCCTCGGCCTAATTACGCGGGCCCGATATAAAGCGGACGCCGTTATGCGAGACTGCGTGCGCGCAGCATACGCGGACAAGATTTATCGACTCGTTTTAGTCCTGGGACCAGGAGAGAGGGGACCACACAAGAAATTAGCCAGGAGTAAGGAAACCCGGCGTTCATTCCGTTAGCACCTTTCCTTTATCCTTTCTCTGTTCCTTTTTCGATGCACGCGTCGCATCAAATTAATCCCGCAGTCTTCGCTTATCTTTTACATCACGACGAGATAAGAAACAGAAAATGAAAAATTGTTCTTCATATTTATTATGTTCGATCACGAAATATGTTTACAGATTTATTAATTGTAATCTTTAAAAATGAAATGTAAATTTACGCAGTGTTTTATCTCATGCAAATATTTCTAATAAAGATCGGAATCGTCACAACGGATTGATTCAGATTTAACTCGTTAAAGAATCGTCACCCGTTCGCCAGTCGTACTAAAGATATTAATCGCGAACGCCGCCGCTTTGCATAATTCTGTAATGCATCCCGTCGACGGACGATAGCATCTTTCGCACGGCGAGTGAAGCGAACGAACGCGCGTGGGTGTTTTGCTCTCGGTTCGCTGCCGCGCCTTACGCAATTCTGATAGATTGGAATTATCCGCGAAATTTATGTAGCTACCTGAACCAGTCGAGGTTTATTAACACGTATACTCGCTTCCGGTAACCAGATAACCGAGCATCGAGAAAAATCAATGTTCATTAAAAGATCTTTAATCAATTCAATACGAACGTTTAATCCTGCGTCTGATGTTTCGTAGTTTTTTTGGAAATCGGACTTCACAAGAATTTATATATTTATTATCCATACTAAATGCAAAACTACTGTCAGAGAAAAGTATTCCTCGAAACCCGCCAGGAAAAACGATTGCTCCGTCCTTAAACCGTGGTTCCAGGGGATTTTCCCTTCTGCGCAGACATACGTCAGTCTAAAAGTGAAGCACGACTCGTTTCAGTCGGACTATTTGTCGCGACGAATCACTCGCGACCCGGGCCGGTAAAGAAAAAAGCCGACTCGACTTGACGGATATACCCGACGAAACTCGTGTAACGAGCCGTTGCGGGGAAAAAGAGCAAACGGTCTGGCATGGCTGAGCCACGTCGGGTCAAAAGAAACCACGCGGACATTGTAATCGTTTTGCGCGATAATTTAACGGCCCGTCGGCCGTCTGACGTCTTTCGTGTTTCATTTCACGTTTTCGATTAGCCGAAACACGACCGAGCGAACGACCTATTAAACCCACTCTGTGTTCTTACTCCTTGCCACTCTTTTACAAACTCCTGTTCCCTCAATGCTCCGTCGTTATTCAAAAATTTAGTGGCATCAAATATAATTCTTTTAAAATAGATGTGGGTTTAAAATAAATGACGCACGACAGATTTTGGGAGTCCTTTCGCTTTTTCGACAAGATCATTTCCCTTGGAAACAATATTGTTCCAAAGGATATGAAATCTTGTGTCCGGCGAGGGGACGAGGAACGGTAGCCAGCATTTCGCAAATTGAAATGGAACGGCGGGCTTTTTTTCTCGCCGTTTAACCGTAATACGCGGCGCGTTTATCCGCGTGTACGCGGGGCTGCCCGGCAAAAAGAGGAACTAGCACCGTACAAACGGCAACGAAATATTGCTCGGTGTCGGCGCGCGAAAATTTATTGCCAAGCCTCTGCCGTGCCGTCGTCGTCGAGAGAGGCCTGGCGCGAACGCCGCGCGTCCCTGGAACATCAGGGAGAGAGAGGAAATCCAGGGATGCCAGAGGGAAGAGGGATCGGCCAGCGAAATAGATCCGAGGATAGTAGTAAACTAGAATTCGCCAAAAATCTAACATGTAATGCTCGAATTATATCGCGTGTAAAAGAACCTAATCTATAATATCAGTGTTATAAAATTGAAATGTTAAATCTATGGTCAGATAGTGAAACGTCTTTAGGTTTTTATTCCAAGTTTGATTTCATCTAACGAACCTAACATCTGCGTTTTAAATAATTTGGATTACGACAATAAACGATCATTCAGTAAAATCATTTACGATATGAACGTGTCACGTTTTCTTATCTGATTTGTATAACATCTTCGGATTGTGAATGAAACAAAGCGAAAGGTTTAAGTGTCACTGTCGTAGAATGTAGAATAAGGTTTTTCCATTGGGATGCAAGATCAGGAAACTTAGTTTCCCAGTTAATGCGAGGTGCATTGTGAACGACGCGCCGTAAATCGCGGCGATCGAAAGCTTTTTCCTATCCACGGTTTCCCCCGACGATGATTCTCATGATAATTATTATTTACGAGGTCCCGCGGTCATTTTTTCGCTCGTTTTCTTTATGCGTCCTCTTTGCCCGACGCCTCGTCGCTTCCTGGAGTTGTTCTCGTTTTCCGACGTACCTACTTCTGTTATTACCTTTCCCATAATTGTTGTAGGCACGTTCCAATAACGATTCCGCCTTTTTATCACCTTCGCCAATCGTTCACGTCGTCTCTCTCGCAATATTGTATGATTCAGTTGCAGGTATACAAAATTTAAGACGTGAAACCTAAATTCCGGTTTGTATTTAAAAAAATGCATGTTTCTTATATTTCCTGCGTATCAGATTTTTCTATAAACGTACGGAAGCCGCGTTTCGTGTATTATTCCTAATCAAACGATTCTCAGGTCGCAATTGAGGTAAAGATCCGAGCCCCTAGGACGCGGTACGAAACAAAGCAAAGGGAAGAGGAGAGGAATCGGCGCCGTGCGTCGTAAATCCTGTTCCTCGGTGCCAGCCGAAGGAGAGAGGTGCGCGCAGGTGTTGCCGAGGTATCCTCGTTATTTATTGATTTACTTAATTCGGCCAACAGAGGACCCGCGGGCCCCGCGCGCCCGTTTGAAGACTGCCGGCTCATTTCGTGATTAAAAGACGTTACGGACGCCTCGGCGCAGCATGTGTGTGGCGGCGCACCACGCTCCTTTTCTCGCCCCAACGACCCCCTCCGTCCATATTTTTCTCCTTAACGGCCTCTCCCCGTCCTCGCTTTCTTTTATTACGATTAGACCAGATAAGAACATCGTTCAGACGTCTAGGAATACGTTACCGTTGATTTCTAGCCGTATTCTTACAAGCAACTGAGTAATCAATACGAAATACACTTGTATTTTCACGGTGTACGAAACATTTTGTATAAGGTCGGCGGCCGAAACTCGGTCTTGCTTAAAGAAATTCTCGATCAGCCACTGGAATCGAGACGCTGCGAGCGGCCGGGGGTCCCTATTAATGCCCATTTCGCGTTTAATCTGGCCGGTGATCTCTCGGAGCGGGCAACGGGTCGCGAGATAGAGCGCGAAAAGCGATGAGAAGCGCTGCGATAAGTCGGTTCGTAGAAGCGAGACGGATCGGAACGGAAGGGGGACGAATCGGGCACCGGTGCCGGCGGGTCCGTCACTGCGGGGGGCCTCACACGCACGAGTCGACACAACCGTTCGAAAAACCAACATCGGCGCCGACAAATAACTACCCATATTATCCGATCTTGTAGGCTACCATCTCACCACGAGTCCTTTGTGAGAGGGGTCCAGCGTTATGTATAGCAGGCCCCGTGGAACCGAGACGCTGAAATACAACCGTCCCCTCCATTTTCTCCTCGCCCACCCTTCGCATTTACTTCTTTTTACTCACATTTCTCTACTCTTTTATTTCTCTCGATCCAACGATTTTTCAATTAATCAACGTGATCATGATTCACGAATTGATTAGACACACGATTCACTAGCCTCGTCATACAATGTCGTTCTACGTTAGGTAACGTTGCGTCGTTACACAACTCGAAACTTGGTCACCGGGGAAGTTCGCGTGATAAATAATAAAGCAATTAAAAGAGTGTCGTCGCCGAGCCTGTCAACCGCTTATCTGGACTGCCACCGGTCTGCGAAATTTATATTTCCTGCCATTATTTTTGCCGCGATTCCGGGCAGGGACAGAAACGAGACCGTTGCCGTACAGCTCTAGCTCTACTATTAATAAAGCCCGGCCGCGAGGTGCGAATAACGTCGATCCTACGATAAAGTGGGGATTAATCAACGCGATAAGAGCGGCTAGTTTCTTTCTGAACTTCCCAAGAAACGGGATCTTGCAGGCTACTGACTTTCGTACTTTAATCATCCGATGAACGTATCGTTTATCTTTTATACTTTTTGAACTAATTAGCAGATTTTGAAGATCTGCGCGACATTTGTAAAAATGTTGCGTTAATTAATGGAAACTAGTAGGCGGGGGACTAGAAATTTGAGCGAAAAAAATTCGTGACTGGAATATTATTTAATAAGCGAGCATGGGCGAGTATCAGGGGGGTGTAGTATATTAATTAACTCGGCATCAACGCGATTAACAGGCTCAGTGGCAGGAAATTAATTAGTCAAGCGTGGATTTGACGAGGCGATGGTTAATGAAGTGTAGGATTGTCGGAGTTTTATTTAATTACTCCAGCGTGGACCGAGAGTCGAGGATGCTCATTAAAAAATTATAACGTCGTTGAAATTTTAACGAGGTCCCGCGGGGCACGCGCGTTTTCGAAATGACCCACCCCGGGAAAATTTTCTGGAACTTTTTCATTAATCAATTATTCGCGGCCTTGTTAAAACCTCGATTTGTTATTCATGAACTCAATAGAGTGATCAGTCAAGTATTAATTAACCTGTTTCTCCGCTCGATATTTTAACTACTATCAATTTTAGTCTGTCTACGTTTCGAGTATCGAAAGATTAGAAGCGAGTCATAGGAGAGACCCTTAAAGGATATTTCCAAAATCATTGAGATACTTCTTGCTTTAAGAATTTACGAGAAACAGAGACACGGTCGAGGTACGAAGTCCGAACTGGTCTTCCCCTTTCGGATCGTGTGGGAGTGACTCTCGTCCAGGCGGCTGATTTGCGATCAATTTGCCCTAATTTACAATCGGTGCGCATTCAGCTCCCTGGCCATGAAAGGCGCGTCGGCTGGGCTCTTAGCTCGCGGGCCAAACCGGAAAGATTCATCCCTGACTGAGGAGGAATTAATCGGACGCCTTGTAAACGTCGCCACACAGCCTTCGCTTCGATTTTCAGTGACACACTAACACACCGATTCTCGTTGATTATCGCAGGAAACTGACGAACAATGAAGCGATAAAGAAAATCATTTAATATGAAGTCATGTATCTCGTATTCCCTTCGAAACAAGGATTACTCTTCACTTTTATTTTTTCCTCGACGCTTTTTCTTATATTCCTTAGTTTGATCTCTTGTACAGTTTTAGGTTTAGTTTTAAATAGTTGGACTGCCCCTTTCGCACCTGGCCTCGAAAATGGCCTTCCGATCGGTAGTCGAAGACACGGTCCGGCTTTCGGGAAAGAGTTTGGCGGAAGGAGGGCTTTCCAGGCGGGACAACGTTTGTCGGCGCGTTTGTGGCTTCGAAGCCGCATTAAAGGCACCGAACTGTTACATTTGGTGCAGTTCTCTCAGCCCCGATAGCCGGTGTCCAGGTGAGAACGAGTGGTCAAATTCTGGAGATGCTTCGGCCCACGGAATTCCAGGCCTTAAAATCGTTATCAAACCCTCTCGGGTTTGCCGATACAAATTCGCTCCGCTTTCCGTTACTATCCAACCATTTATTTTCATCGTTACGTAATTTTCATATCGAACAATTCTAGCGAGGTTCAAAGCGATTCCTGTGCAATTCTATCATTAGACGGTCTATCAAGGTTTAGAATTCCATTGCCTCGAGCACGTCTGTCCTCGTTCACGATCGAAGTTCGAAATGCATGGAAGTTTGAGAATTGCGAAGTGGTGTCAATTAACAACGGAGCCGCGGTCGAATTAATCAAGGCCGGGATCGATAATCGAAAAAACGAGAGGCAAGAAGCCTGGACAAGCATCAATCTCGCGTGTTGGTCGCCGGCGTAAATCCGCTCGGTCCGACACTCGGCCGGCGTTCCCATTATTTCCCTCTTCCCATCGAAGACGCCTTCCGAGCATCCCGGAGCGCTTCGGCCAGTGGATATCTATAGCCGACGACGAAGAGGTGTACATGACTAGAGAGGACTGGTCTCGGTGGATGGACACGGACAGGTCCGCATTGTATTCCGTTGCCAGTAAATCCTGGCGCATCGTAGTGTAAATGAGAGCCGGCCGAGGCGGGGGTACGGTGCCGGATGCCCGGATGCTACAGGCCTGGACCAGAAAGGGTTCGATACCGACGCTCTGGTGGGACAGAGACGCCGAGATTTATCTCCAACGGTAGCCCTTTGTCGCCGGCCGCGGTGAGAACTTCGCATTTTTCACCATTTTTTCCTCTTACCGCATTTTTTCACGACGGCTCCTCTCTCCTTTTCAAATTATCAAGCGAACGAATAAATCCTTGGCCCCAAATAAATGAGAAATCGTTCATGCACGTAGTACTTTATCAGAGACGTGGTACTGCGATGCTAATAAAACTGTACGAGTATTTCTTGAAACAATTTTGACTAGAATTTATCTAAGGTCAGCAATGAGATCCAATCGGTCAAAAACACAGCGTCTTTGATCGTCGCAAGATCTGTATTTCTTATTTCAGAGGTGGAGAGACGGTCCGGTTGGACGGATCGATCGATCAGGTCGGAAACGCGTGGCTTCATATCTCTCCGAGTCGCTGGCTGCGTCGAAAGCCGAGCCGACAGTGGACCACTTTGCATAGTTTAGCGCTGCGACACCTCCCGGTGTCAATTAAATCCTCCGTCTCGCTATCTGGGGTCCCGGGCCCCACTTCGACTACCAAAACGGACGAGTTTCGATGCCGATCAAAGGACACCGGTCCATTCCGATGGCTTCCTGATTCTCGTCTTTTAGCCTTTATCTGTTACTGTTTTTTGATTGATCTTCAAACCTCTTTTTCGCTCCTTCCATTTCTGGCCCTGATGGATGGTTGACCACTTTTAATGCCGTTGATCCTTCGTTTTCGTCCTTCGACTTTTATCGTTAATGAGTACAGCAGGGAACGTCTTATCAAACTTGATTGTAAAATATTTATTCAAAATAAAATCGATCTTCCGTTTTAAAATGGAGATCTTTTGAGGAGCGTCACTTTCTGTTTCTGTTTCCGTTGAAAGGATAGCCCGGTGGAAAAAGGATCCGTGCCCGATGGGAATCGAAGGAAACACGCGGACCGGGCCGGAGGTCCTCGCCGAACCAATTTGTATGCTGATGGCTATCTCCGCGGAATAATTTATAAACGATATTAAACCGCGCGCGCTCTTTGGCCCGGGCACGCTACACGCTTGGTACCGAGCGGCCAGCCCTCGGGCCCCTCCAACCCCTTCGCGAATAGGGGATGCTCCACGAATTTATCGTCGGCGATGCGATCCGTCATCGGCTGCGACTTCTGCTACTATTAAATGGAAATAGACCAGCCTGGCACAATAAAATACCGTCTTTCAATAACCTGCGATTGATTCATGAACGATAGCTTCGCGTGCGACCTGATTGATTTCTCAGACATTCGATTCCGTAAGTAAGAAGAACGAGACGTCGACATCTATTTTTGAGAACGACTCAGAAAGTAGTTTTACTCCTTAATTGTAACGTCACACTGTCAAATTGTTAGGAGATACTAATTTTCTTACGTAGTTGGGCGAACTTCTTTAGGAAACCGTTGATCCAGGCCTCGAGGGGTGGCGGCTATGCTAATATCGACGGGCGACGGGGGTGAGGTTGGCACTGCGTTCGGAGACGACGAAAAGACGAGCGGGTTTCGTGATCGAATCGATTACCGAGACCCGACTGACTGCTCGGCGAGCCGCGGAATAAAATCGAAAAACGAGCCGCATAAAAGTCAACCGATACGAATCTCGCTCTTCCTTCGCCAGTCTGTCTGTCTTATATAAGCGATCGCGGTTTCACGTGGCCTTTCATCGAGGTTTAAAAGGCCACATCGATTCCTTATCGAAAATCATATTTTAGAATCAAACAGAGCCACAGGATTTCGTCGTTCACCCATTCGCTGATTGATTTGTTTAACGAACTTTGTATATTTCTACGCGTTCGTGTTCGATCTCTATCGTCGAATCATTATGCTCGGATTCGCGAGCGTTACCGAAGGCTTAAACGTCGATGAAAATAATTCTGCTAATAGTTTCCATGCTGAGCACTAATGATAACCCAGCGAGCACGGTTTCCTGCAATTAGCGGACCGAGTCGAACTTCAATCTGCTCGTAATTCACACCTGCAGCCAGTGGTCGCCACAGCCTTATTAACTCCGATACAGAAGATACTTTGTAATTCAAACGCGTTTTACCCTTCAATTAGCGGGCTGAGAATTCTACAAAACCGCGAAACTCTAGGGTAAACATCTACCATCTTCGGTAGCCATCCGTTAATACCTGACAATTATACTTTTTTCTATATAGCTAATAACTTCGACTCCAATCTAAACGTTTTTCACCTCCTAAGTAGAATTAAATAGTCGTAAAAACCATTTTGATGATATTTCGAGAACGAAAGTCCTGTTGAGAATAAATTAATGACTGACTTTCGACATCGTAAGAGTAGAAAGTACAACGAGCAAGATAAAAGTTCTGTTCTAGACTGCGGATAAGGTTGGCCACCGCAGAGCGATAGAAGGTTCCTTTCTTCCCCTCAATTTCATCCCGTCGGGTTTCCTACGACCGAGACCCGACTAATGGCGACCGCGGATCCGAGGTGCACGCACGCCCGAACGTAATTGCACGCGCGCTGTGTTTGCAGATGTAATTGTCCCGCGGTCGTACGATTATGGCCACGAAGTGCCTGTTTACCCTTCAATTTCGGTAGAGGCTTTGCCACTTAGCCTAACACGAACGCTTTTTTATACCCATTCCGATTTAAATTACTGCGGGATAATTTGACTCAGACACTGTTATGAATCGTGAAACTTACGATTAATCTTAATACCCAATGTCTCGCGAAATTATTAATACAAAGTTTCGTTCGAGCTTTGTCCTTCGGGAACGAGTATAATTTTAGAATAGATCGGATTGATCGAAAGGAATCGTCGATCGAATGTTTAAATTATGAGAGCATTAAGAGAGGAACGTGGAACCTATGTCGCGACATCAGTTTAATTGATTGCGTTTAACTGGCGACAAGTTTGAAGATCAATTATCGCCTGTTTGAAAAAAAATCGGCGTTGGACACGAGGTGAAAGGGATCGGAAACGGTGTCAACGCGGCGGCGGATCGATTGCGTTGCATTAATTGACCATGAAAATGGAATGTCACGGCTCGTAGATTTTCCAGATTAGGTATTGCCGTGACTGCCGCTCGTTTCTGCGCCCCCGAGATTATCGCCATATTTTCACCGACGCGTTTTTTCTTTGCACGTTGCGACATCACCGTGAAGAATGCTGTCACGAATCGCTAGCACACAACTTCGATTCTCGAGAAGCTAATTCGGACTTCCCGGTGGATTTCGTTTTAGATTTTGAACGAATCCACCGGTTCCTCTTAATAATGGAACGACAGCATCGTCGAGGATAACGGGGGTTCGATTTTCTAATGGCTGGCGTAAAATCACGCGCATGTAACATTCACCGCGCTCGAGGATAATCGAAGGAGGTTAAGCATGCGACGAATTCGCTCGGCGAGCGTTTCAAACATTTATGGATTAACATTTTCATCACGCGACGCGATTCGTGCAAGGCTGCGGGTAAAAATTCAGTTGCGACCTTAAATTCTATGCATTTCTTTACGGCCAATCGTTAAAACTCTATGAAATACGTTCACCCGTTTATGGACGTGGTGAGAACCAGCGTCGACGATTTTTCGATAAAAACCGAGGGAGAAAAAAATTTGAGCGCCGATTACGGCGATCGAGCGGTTTCGCAAAAAATTGCAAAATTAATGGGGAACACCCAGGCGAGCCGGAGATCTCGCGATTACGCTCAACAGTTACAACGTGTTGCCGCTGAAAAAAAGTTCATAATTATTGCTCGCGGCGGTGGTGTACTATCTTTTTTTTTCTCTCGTTATGCCTGCGGCTCGAGAGGATGCTGCTCGTAAAGGATGCAAGATAATTCATCAATCATAATGAGCGGAACGACGATCAAATTGCGATTCTTGATCAAACATCGCGGCCCCCGAGCGTATGCTATTTAAGCCTAGATTATACGGATCCCATAACCGATGGACGTATTCAAATTCCGTTGCCGGGTCATTAACACATCGTTCCCCGAATAATAACAATTACCTACGGTTGTACTTAATCAAATTTGCACATGCAAATCGCCTCGGGCCACTGTGGAGAATACCCGGATCGAATTTGCACAAAATTAACAAGCGCAGCCCGAAATTTCCACGGAAGTGACCCCCCTCGTTAACGATTTCCTCGCCCGTTATTACATTGTAGCACGTTCTCACCCTCGTTCGAAAAATCCATCGCCCAGCGGTCTACGCTCGCCTTTTTTCGTTTTGGGCCCGACACGCGGAGAGATCGACTCCTCTTCTTTCTCGCGTGAGCTCGCACGCGCATGAATTATTTATGCTCACGTAGCAGGCTTGTTTACAAGGTCGGTCGCGATATTTCGTGGCGAACAGTTCGCGGAGAAAAATCAACGAGCCTCTATCTGTATACGTGTACCACGACTGGGCCCTGCTTTCTAATTATACAATCACGCAATTTGTACGTTCACGTGCGATTAAGTCGTTAACTTTTACGACGACGCGAAAAAAATGAACGGGAGACCCTCCCATGATCTCCGCGAGTCGCCCACCGTGTCAACGATTATTATACCATGCTTAAGCCTTAAAGATCAGTCGTACGATTAAACCTGATCGCTAGACTCGACGCCACACATGTCCCGCATGTGATCCCGTTTCGGTTTAATAAGATGCTTTCGAACTGCTGCTCATCGTTCATGACTTTCTACTCTATATTTTTAATTTCATCTTTCTCCGAACGATTGTACGGAAAAAGTCATTGTATCTGATTCAGGTTTTACCGAATTCGATCTTTATACGATCGTATAAAATTTTCAAACGTGTCAGGAGTCATTTCGTTGGAACGTAATTCAGCTTACCTGGAACACAGCTTCGTTGCGGTGGCTCGTTCGACGAGATCTCGTTAACTTTATCTGCACGCGTTGCACCTGGCGCCTGATCTCGATCGAAAATTAATAAAAAGAATGGTCAGCCAAATTTATTATGACGAAAAATAAAGAAAAGGAAGTAGAGATTAAAGGGTCAAAATACCAATTACTGAGACGATCAATCTTTATATCGATCCAATTAACGGAGATCCTAATTTGCGATGTTTTAACGTCGCTCGAGTCTACACACTCTGTAACAAAACAATTTCCCGTTCGCTATTACTTTTAATAATTGTATTTTCATTGAAATAAATAAATAGTAATACGACGCGCAGGGTAAGATAGAGAACAATAGTCGGTGTTATATTTTTAAATTAATATATATATATAATTCTTAGTCACGTGGATCTCGGAGGGCGTTTTCGGGACATGGAGGGGGGCGGATGATGGGGATGGGGGTTGTACAATATACAATACAAGCCACGGAATATCACGTATTCTCGTGAACAGCTCTTTTCTCTCTTTTTTTTTTCTCCTCGTCGAGATACACATTAATTTTTGTTCGTCTCGTTTCATTGAAATTTTATTGCTTTTGCTCTCGACGATGTGTGTTCTCGTTCTCGTTCCCTCGCTCTCATTCACTCCGCGAGCACACAGGACAGTCAGGACCGTACGCAACGCGCCTCGAGATGTAAACCGCAGAGACGTGAAAGAGGAAAACGAAATACGACGATTTTCACGGATATCTGACGGGAAGATGAAACGCAGTTGGCCCCAGGACCCCGTTACTCGACGATACGGTCCCAAAATTCCAATACTGATCGCTTCCAGATTATGTTCTCTTATGCCGTTCGTTCCGTTCGACCGAAACATTGCCTCGTTTCGAACGATACGAACGTCTTTGTGCGGCTCCGTTTCGCTGGTTTTGTACAATTTTTAGTTCTGAAGGATCCGGGGAGTTTGAGAAAACGAGTCACTCTCACAGAAATTGAAATTAATCATGGAGTCTAGCGAATTGAATTGATTTCAGTTGTTTCCGGCTAAAAGTATTGCTCTCTCGTTCAGACGCAGACGTTCACTTGCTAAAGGAAGGGTGTCGCGATCTCACAAGCATACAAGGAAAAAAAAAAACGAGAAAAAAAAGATGAAATCGTTCAACAGACATCGCATTTATTTAAAATTTTAAATAGGAAAAAATATTTTAAAAATTATCATAATGACAGTTTGTAACTGGCGAAGTGGCATTAATTAAAAATAAAACGATAGGAACAGATATTGTTGCGTATTCACATTTTTATACAATAAACGTCGGAGGTATCACGAGTTGCTCTACAATAAAATTAAAAAAAAAAAATAATAATAATAATAAAAATCAAAGAACAGAGAACCGATCAGAGCTGCCTAGTTAACCATACTCTCTCGTACATATGTATGCATTTTGTACAATCAGCGTTGCGTTCGTTCAACGCGTTTCCAACTGAGTAAACAGTTCCCAACTGAATTAGTAATTGCGACAAGCTGCCTAATTACAAATTTAATTCACATTCTTTACAAGGCCGACGGTCGTCGTATTTTCAATATCGTACACTGTATCCACCTCGATTGCTTTCTCGATTAGAAACGAAATTATATCAAGGGAAAGTGTTGGCAATCGCGAATTGCACTCTGACCTTCGGAATAATCCACAGAATGACAGGACATCCACCCTTCGTTTAACATCGTCCCACCCGAAACGATCACCGGAACCCGAGATTCGACCCACTGACGGATCGAGCTTCGCTTCTCATTGCGTTTACGACAAGTCCACGCGATTATCTACATCGATGGCCAACGTTTATACAAATTGGTGGCGCGGGGGTTTTGGGAAGAGGGGCGAGAGCAGTGTTCCATCGTTCTCCAGAAGCAACGACACGCCGAGAAGGGAGTAGTGGATGAATGCCCTAGAGAGATCGTTCGAGACGTCGTTTCAATTCGACTCGGCAAGAACCGAACGACTCTCGATTTTCGAATTTGTAAAACACGCGTCGACGCGGGTCTCGAATTTGTTTCCAAATCGTTCTTCGGATTTTTGCGCTACTTTCAACGGCGCCGAGGCGTGATCGGGCAGCGAGCGTTTATGCGTCGTTTACGTCTCTCTAATAATTAATATAATATTATATTCAATAATTAATACAGAGAGGAGTTATTTATATATATATAATATGTATATATATAATATAATATAATATCACTAGGGTACATATGTACAGGGGCTGCGAATAGTAGGAGGTGCTCTCTCGTATTGCAACTGTCTTCCTTCCTCGGTTATTACATAAAACGCGTCGGGGCAGAACGTAGCTCTTTTCCGCAATTATCAAAACCATTCATTACCTCTATCTCTCTCCCTACTTACGATTTGAAGCACGTCGAGCATGATCAGAGAAAGCCTTGGAACTTTGGAATCTAATTTTTGTACTTCAAACTTCACCGTTCTTTGTGTTACCAAAAAATCATCGACGATCATTCATCGGTATCGTCGATAGTTTCGAGGCAACGCTCATCGAAACTGCATTGCACAAGCATGTTCCCAAGTCTTATTACACACTCCGAGTAATTCGAAAGCACGCGCGTACAAATTTGGAAACTCCGGCAAATTTAAAACAGAACTGAACCTACCTTCGAAACAATTCCAAGTAAACCAGAAACAGCATCATTTTAAAAACGACATGGTAGGAGTTTCCAGATCCGCATACGCACGACCATCCATCCAATTAATTCAGCGGCAGGTCTCAGTCCCGACCAACCGCGGCCGTCCCACCCCTCCGAGAAACCGAGAAGCTATCGAAATTTACACCGCGATTCCCGATTCTATCGTCCGTCGCGCGTTGCCTAGGCGCGGATCCCCCGATCCACCACCGGTCCAATAATTATATACACTCACACAGGAATCGGCGTGACTCCAGAAGAGAGGCACGCGGCGTGTCAGGAGGAGTCCGTAAAATTGCACTTCGTTATCTCGAGCGTCCCTGGTGCCCGGCGGTGCCCGATCCGGACCGGGGCACGGCTGCCACTGGGACTGACGACCCTCTCCCCTGCTACGACGGCTCGGAGGTTGAGTCCGGCTCCCTCTCGTCGCCGGAGAGCTCTTCAGGCTCGCAGGGTTCGTCCGGGTGCTTCTCCAAGTCCGGGTCGTCGTTCGTGCTGGTAACAGGCTCACTCTCCTGTCACGGACTCCCCCCGCCGGTGTCCGCGTCGCCCCTAGGCCCACCGGGCGTCAAACTTGGACTGCGCCTCCTCTTCTCTTGCAACCCGTTCACCATGTTCTCGATGGACTTCAATTCTCCGGCCGAGCTACCGCTGGACGCGAGTCCCGCGGTTGGCGTAGGGGACCCGGTCGGCGGCCTGGGAGGTGGCGACCTGGGGCTCAGCGTTCTGCTGCCCGGCGTCACGGTTTCGAAAGCGGAGCCGTGAGACGGCGCGGGTAAAGTATACGGCGCGAATCGATGTCCCTTCAATTGATGAAGAGGACTGGCCAGGGGGTGAGGATAGTGCGCGAACAGTGCTGGATGTTGAGACGCGGCAAGAGCCAGTTGCGCGTTGAACAGCATTCCCGGTGTGACTCCACCGTGGATGCCTAAGGGACTGGGCGGTATGAGAGGTCCGGGACCCGGATACAACCCGGGCACCGGTGGGTAAAGGTACGGTAACAGGGGTGGGTGCAACGGTGGACCCACGGAAACGTCCGGTCTCGGACCCTCGGACCCTGTTGGACCTGGTCCGCCACCGCTTTCGGAACCCGACGACTCACTACCCTCTCCTCTCTCGCTCGTTCTGTCGTCCCTCTCGCGAGAATGCTCTCGTTCTCGTTGGTGATGCGCCGGATGCGGCGTGTCTGGTCCGACCACGTCTAGGAGTTTGTCTTCGTCGTCCAGGAGGTCGTTCACGGAATTCGACGAGCGGCGCTTCTCGGGCGAGGCTGGGCCGCCGGCTGTCAGTCGGGAACCGCCGCCTGACACTGTCAACAGCGCCTGTCTTCTGCAACAACGACGCAGAGTTAGCAATCTTGAAGAAGTTAGGTTTTTCATTTAGTAAACTGAACGTATCTCCAATGTCGAAAGAACAATTACTGAAACATCCTTCAGATGTGGTTTGAAATTCATCCCTTGATCAAGTTGTTTCACACCTTTCAAATTACGGTTTAGCTGTTGCATGACACTCGTATGGCTGTCGCGTACGGACAGCGTGCGACTGAACTACATATCGATCGCTCATGTGCGTGTGACGTGCCATTACATCAATTATATTACAGGGTTCAGCTTGCTTGATTTGTATTTCGAACATCGAAACTGTATTTAGAGTCATCGAATAAACAATTGTGTGTTAATGAACCAAGATCTTCTATCAGTTAATATTAGTCTCTTAAAATCATTTTTATTTCATCGGTTTTATCGTTGTTCGTCGAAAGCCTCGATAGGTTTGATACGCGCAGACAATTCGTTTCGAAACGACACGTTCCAATTTTCAAAGCAATTTCCCTCGGAACCAGTGGTTTAAACCCATTTGCTCTAAGAAACTTCGGGGTTGAAAACCAATTTAATCCAAAAACCGCTGCCGTGCGACACTTAAATCAATCCGTCTGCGTTCTATATCTCAATTGCGTCGAGTCGTAAAATGTTTGCAACGTAGAATCTCGCACTCTGTATTTGTCAACGTAGGAACTTCGACAAAAATAGCGACGCATCGCACAATTTAAGAACCGTTGACACTTTTTATGGATATTTCGACCATGAAACGCGTTCGATATATACGACGAAAAAAGAGGAGGGGTCTGAAAGCTAATCAAGAGATTCGTCACGCGGCCGAGCGTCCGCCTCGCGGAATCGTCTACAAATCGGCGTGTTTCATCGTATACGAAGGGAGCTGGGCTAAGCATCGTGTAAAACTCGGCTAGAGCTGGTTCGAGAGCCGGACGTAACGAGAGGCTTACCGATACCTTAATGCCATGTAATGCGATCAATGCACCGACACAGCCGTGGTAAAACGACGATGATGCGAAACAGAGACCTCGGCTCGTCGACGAGGACCGGAGGGAGAGCGAGCGAGAGGGAGAAGTAGCGAGTACGTAGTCGGTGTACGGATGAATCCGTGAGCCTGGAAAGGGTGTTACACTACGGTTCTCCGGTTTCTGACGCGCTTAAGTACGAGAGCACGTTAAAATCAATAGTTTACTGGTACGACACATGATTTGCTAAGACTATCTTTAAACATTTCCCCCATTTCACTAGTAGCTGATTCATATCTTATACGAACAATACTGCGTGATCGAATTCGAATCTCGTCGAACTTAAAACATTTTTTAACACAGCAGTCACATTGTGTTATGTTCTGCATTATTTTATACATTTATTTAATGCAAACAATTATCTCCGACAATATAAAAACAGTAAATTGCTATGACACCGTCATACGTTGCACGGGTTTTCGAAATGGTTTGGCTTGGATAAGCGACGTTACGGTTGCCAAATCGCACGATTATCCGTGAATCGCTCGCCTCCTATACTTACTCGTTGCAAATATTCGGAGGAGGTAGGATCGAAACTGGTAATTGGATTCACTAGGTGTGCTTCCGTCGCGCACGCGGCTGTTCCAGTCTTCGAACCGGTTCACGGCACTTGTTCGCGATTTGAACGTTATCGCGAGCAGAGAACATACCCTCGCTATCTCTACGACCAGTGTCTTCACTTAAAAACGTCCGCGAGACTACGGGAATTCGCCTATCTCGCGAGTGTCCAACGGTAAAACTGCGTTACACGAGTTATTGTTAAAGAGAGAAATTCTTAGGAGTTAATATCTTTGCAGAAGTATAACAATTCTTATTAGATTTGTGTGATTATGTTGGTCATCGATGAACGACACGATTATTAGAAATACGGTATTTATTGGTCGATAAGTGAGCACTTGAACCGATTTATTCTCAATCAATTTAGTGGAAAACGGTTTAAGTACAATTCCCAAGGTGTGCATTGGATCGAGCTCCTAAAAAAGTTAGAATCGGTTTTTCTTGCCTCAATTTCTCCGGGATAATCGCAACCGATATCGATCCCGATACAGAGGTGACTGCCAATTTTGGCAAATTGTGCCCGGTTCTGCCGGCTTTCCACAGCCACCATGAATTATGCATACCGCGGAAATCCATCCGCGCGGCCCGTCGTAATTGAGCTGTTTCAAAAGTTGCCGCTCTGATTATCGACCACCGTCAATCCCTAACGTCGCAGCCGGGAATCCCTTTGATCCCCTATCGACCACCGCCTCTCTAAATAAATACTTGCCGCGATCAGCCCGGGAAAATAGTTTCTCGCGTTAGCTTTCATCTAGTCCAATAAAATTCGTGTACACCTCCAGAGAGACAGTTTTATTTACGTATTTCTCTTCTAGTACAAACAAGAATTGTTGTAATAGGGGCACAAGCATAAAACTGAGATCTTTGGTCAGGTTTAGAACCAGTTATTCGCATTAGAAGCATGCAATAATAAAATTTTGATGGATACTTCCTATTTTTTTCTATAGTAATTATCTCAGAATTGGACCATCGCTGAGACTGTACAATTTGAAAGACGGAGATTCTTCCTTCCCAATCTTTGAGAATTTTTAAGACAGTTCTATTTCTTTCCATATAATAAAACGATGATTAGGCCGTCCATTAGAAGAACCTCGAGACCGAGAATGTTCGCGAAATTTTAGGAGCGGAATAATGATTTTTGAGTCGCTGCACGACCCTCGCGATGCTCGTCGCGTTTTTGTGTTCTCCCCGATGCGATATTCCCTATGAAATTCTCTGCTCGTGGCTTAATGATTCCCGTCGTCTTAATGGATCGTTGACGTCGTCTTTCTGACGCGTTGCCTTCGCACGAGATAATGTCGCGAGCCAACGTTGAACCGGGGGTTGAACCGCCGATGACTGAACCTGGGGTGATTATTTTCTATCTGCTGAAAACCCGAGGGCAGGAGATTCGAGTGGTGCTCTTAACGATGACTGTGAGTGACACACGACGCGGAATTCGACGTGACAGCGTGCGTTACGACGAAACGCAAACAATATTTTCACCGTTCCTCAAGTAAAATTTGGATTTTTTTAAAAGAAGAATCGAAACGGTTGTTCCACAGCTGCGTGTCCGTTGATGCGTTCGTTAAGTTAAATATATATAATTGACGTGTTTGGATTAATAAGTTAATAACGTGACATAAGTAGCGTGGCAATTAACAACGCAAATTCGAGCATGGAAATTGGACAGATCGATTCTTCGCGCGGCGCGATACGATCTTTCATGGTTGATAAATGACGTGACAACGAGGCTCGTGTTTTCCCCTACCAGCTCCTTTGCGAACCCCGAGAAAAACATTTCTTTTTTAACCGGCATGACGAATCGACTGGCCACGGTCTCGTGACCGACTGCCCGGTTAAAAAGTTAACGAAATAATGCGGCGGCAGGCGCACGCGATTAAACGAAATCACGGCGAGTCATCGCGGCTTTTTCGTTTCGAGGAAATTAGGCGACTCGGTTTAATCAACTTGGGGAACGCGTACGAGGCATGCTCTTAATTACGCCGTGTGCGCACGGAATGGGGTCAATTATGCGTAGAAACACGATCCCGTTCCTCAAATAATAAACTCCACTCAAAAATTTTTATCTCATTAATCTTAAAACTTTTCGATCAACATCATTATAAGACTCAAGTGTTATTAAACGTAACACCGTTTTCTCTAGTAACGTCGAGAATTTTATTTACTTAATGAGAAAGTCAAACACAACTGGAATGTGAACGTTTGCTGGATTCTCCTCGTGGCTTCCGTGCATCGATATACGTACGTATATCAAAGGTTTTGAAAGGGATAAGTAGAAAAGAGGGAATATAACTGGAAAGAGGGAAAAGTCGGGGTGTATGCCGGAAGTGGTCGTCGCCCCACCACGAAACCGGCCTTTATACGCCGGTTACTGGCTGTAGCCGCGATATAAAATTCAAAGCCACCAAGTGGCACCCTCCACGCTAACGACAGCGCCGCCCCTGAGCATCAGTATGCTAATCCGATGATTGGCTATGTTCCAACCCCGTTCGCTCGTTCCTCTACCCTTCATTCTCTTCCGTTTCTATCGCACCATCGCGGACTCGATCTCTCCCGGCTTCCCGATGGGATCCCAGGCCACCCTTAACCGAAACCATAAGCCAAAACTAACCCTTATTCTAATTAGGCGGCGCCACGGCTCGCCCCCTGCTTTGCATATTTTCTCGATTAACCTCGCCCTTTCTTTATCCGGCCCGGCTGTTCCGCGGTATTTCCTCGACTTTTCCACACCCATTTCGGGACATTTATCTAAGGAAACGTTTACCACACGTCCGAATTAACGCTCGACCTCCTTCGAGAACAGCGCTGTGTTCGATAATTGATTTTCGACCGTTCAAAAGAAATTATCTGTCCATTTCTCGTGAGACAATGAATATATTGTTAAATCAGAGATCATTTTCCAATGGTTGAAATGAAGAACGTTTTCAAACGAATTTCTGTCGCACAAATCTCTCGGTTAAGAAGCTTGCGAGCCGGGAGTTCGCTAATTAGAGGTATCGCGGTGACTTTCATCCCATGCATTAATCCTTTCGTACGTCATCGCACCTGAACGCCCGAGCAGGACAAATCGGCTGGTTTTTGGCTTGTAACGCGGATTAGCGAAGGTTAACGAGGCCGGCACGAGGCACAGAGAGCGACTTAACGTCGTCAGGATCCCACTCGAGGGCCGAAATTGAAACGCGAACCCTTCGCTTGCGTAAAGCTGCGATATTGAATACAAATGGACGATACCGGGGGTGCAAATGAGCCCGATGGAACCCCGGCCCTCGGGGCTGACCCCGAGCCCAGCCTCGAAACGTGAGGGAGACTACTATCGACGATCAATTAGGTCTATCTAGGAGACGAGACCGGGAATTGCTTTTTGTTCCCGGGGTTTCGGTTTGGAAAGGGTGACGGTTTATGCGATTTTAGATGCTCCTTAATGTGGGAAAATTTCGCGATTCATTTGCTAATAATAGAATCAGTTCTTTGATCTACTGCAATTTAAATAGGTAATTGCTATTACTTATCTCAATCGCTATCGTGATAACAATATCCACGAGACAATCAACTGATACAGAGATAAATATTGTATCTTTCTAATGGTATTGGAATTTAATCTTAAATACGAATTTTATAGGATTTTAATTGCACCTAAATTAAAGCATACCCTAATTGTTCTTTCGACAAGGACATTAGTTGTTAAGAAAAAGAATATAATGATGTCAGAATGATATTTTGAAAGCGTAGATGTCGGAATGAAGTTTTGAAAGCGATACTCACTTTTTCTCGCGCTTCCCCGCTCCCGTGTCCCGGAATCCCTTCGCGAAGGGGTTGTTGTCGATTTTCAACTGAGTGATCTGTAATGAAAGGAAATTACAATGAAACTCCCACCGTCGTACGTGGTATCGGGGATAATTAATGGAATGCATAAAATCCTCATTAACAAACATCCTATGAAAAGATCATCTCACGTCCATTGTTTCCATCGTTACAATAGATTCTGAATAACCAGACAAGTTATTATTCCAGAATATTACAAGTAATTTCCCTAAATCACGATCTTACTTGAATTCTAAGTGTATTCAACAATTTTTTTCTCTAATTTTAATTGGATCCAACGAGGAATCTAGGAATCCCTAAATCGCAATCTTCAATTTTAATTGTAACAATTTTTTTTCTTTAATTGGACCTACGAGCGATCGATTTAATTTCCATAGAACTAGCGATCCCACGAAATTGAATCTATATGGGTTTTGAGAAAGGGCCCAGAAGATCGACGGAGATATCTTTCTTCCGGTAGATACCAGGAAGGCACGGCGATAACGAGTGAATCGAGTGAATCGCGCGACGAAAAATCTGGACAAGGGACCCCTTCTGCGGCCGACGAATAATGCACGGAAATAATGCGTAGCGGGAAACAACTTCCAGGAACCACGCACTCTTTCCCGAAGGTCTTAATTAAGCCAGGCGTCAACGAAGAAATTGTCCGCTCGAGATTACTCGTACAGTCATACACGTCTGCTTCAAGAATTTTTTTATCAATGATTCTTTTTCTGTTAGTTCTTTTCTATATTCATCTCTTTATTAAATGCTCGAAGAATTTTTGATATTTTCTACGCATGTAAGAGCTTTCTTTTTAATGAAAATGACGTCAGTAATTGATGTAGAAGACTCGGCGCTTGTTTTTCGTTTTTCATCGCGGACACCGCCGGAACAAACGACACGGGGACGTTGTTAATTAAAACAGCGCGGTTCGGGCTAAACGCGCTCCGTTAATTACAACATTTTCTTTAATCAATTTAATTAATTCGATAGTTGCGTGGGGTGGTAGCGCGTTCGGCTCGGTCTAAACTTCGATAATTAATATGCAGGGGTAATGGCTCGGTAATAACTTTTCAATGAAGAAACAGATAACGCTGTTACACTCCATCACCTCGTACACGCTAATAATGGAATTAAACATTAATTAACACGGCCGCTGCTGTAATTATTCTACAAAACAACACCTACCAACCCCATCGTTCTTTCTATCGAACCATCGCCGCGTAACGGGCAAAAAATTTTCAATAATTTCCATCTGCACATCGTAAATTCTTTCGGTTAAAACCCTTTGATCAAAAGAATTTAACGCAAAGAAAATTCCCTACGCGAGGAAAGTTGCCAGACGACGATTTCCACCCGAAAACTTTTTCACGTTTTTCTCCCGGTTGGTGAAAGAAAAAAATTCGGATCAGTCTTCGGGACAAAAGCGTCCCGCTCTACAAAAGGTGAGTCTGGGAATTTCCACAAGTCCGCAGACTGATTCCTGGCAGGAAACGGAACAGTCTCGCTCACCTTCTCGTTCTGATAGGCGGTCACCGCGATGAATTCCGTCTCCTTGAAAACGTAACTCCTGAACGTCGAGTAGGGCAGCTTCAAGATGTCGTTGGCCCTCACCAGGTGAAACCTCGGCTGGTACTTGTGCATCGAGTTCAATATCGTCTGTAACAAGCAAACGGACCCTACATTGGGACAGACTGTTCTCCGCCCAGAGCTCGGCTCGCAATCTCTTAGTTCTTTCCTCGGCATCAAAAAGAAAATCTGCTTCGCAGAAGATTTAGCATTTTATAAATACTATTTCATTCTGTATTTGATTATGAAAATTGTTTCACACGTTGCAAAAATAATAAATTATATTTCTATACTCTGTTCCACTTGCAGCATTATTCCTCTGTTGTCAACTTGCTCCAGCATTCACGACAATACATCTGATAGCATTTACTTAAGGATGTATTGGCTAT
>NW_017130860.1:665059-684122 GCF_001652005.2 Ceratina calcarata | reverse complement strand
GTAGGTGATACTATTACCTATGAAAAATTTGAAATCACTATAATTTTAGCTTTTTAATAGTAATAGGAATCTATAATAACAAATTCAACATGCCAGCATTGTTTAAGTATATGTATAGCCTATACATCCTTAACCGACAATCCTTCTGAATAATTTCTTTAGTCGTTTACCAATATATTATCGTGGGACGCAACGAACAAGGTTTTAGCAATACTATGAGACAGAGAAAAGCAACAGGCAAAAGAAGAGACACGAATTCTAGTCAGAGTCGATTCATGCTGGCATTCCGAAAGATTGAGAAGATTATTTCGCAAAGCAGATAATCTCAAGTTGCAACATGCATCGGCCAGAATCATGAACTCGTTCTAAAGCTCGTCCTTTTTTTTAGACCCGACGATCATCATTCCTCCATTAAACATATAATTCTAAATATTTATCCCCGAAAGGAAACAGGAAAATGGTTCGTCAATTTTATCACACAAAGAAAGACGTGAAATTAACTTAAAGCATATTCCGAATTGTCAGTCTGAAAAATGTAATTGTGAAGATACATTTTGAAGTAAAGCCCATCGGACGCGGTGCGTTCCCGGGAGTAGAAAGAGAGCCGCGACGCAATCTTGGTTTTTAATGGCGCACGCTTTAAGAGCGATCCGGAGGAGGGAAAGAAAAAATAAAACGATCGGCTTCGCTTTTAGTCGCGTCTGGTTTTGCGCGCGCTCTTACCGGAGCCGCGCCGATGCAAATGGCCGCGGTAGCAGCAGCAGCTAACAAGATTGCACGTGGACATTCCATCGTCGAATGGACGCGGCTACGCTCGCGTCTCGATAAATCTACGTTCCATCCTGGAACCGCGCCGCTGTAATTACGCCCGCGGAATTTTCGTAATGGAGAACACGCCGCTCGCTATTTTATACATCTATAACTGTGCCGCGGCACTCGCTGCCGCAGATTTCAATTACACCGCGTGGTTACCGCTTCGATTAATCCAATGAGATTTTAGGTGACTCCAGTAATGATCATAATTATAAGAAGACGATTGACGGTCGAGAGACGTGAGATAGATAATAAAATGATATAGAAATCCTGGTAGAACGGTTGAGTGATCTCATCGATCGTTTACATCTGGTGTAAGAAAATGGAAAAGTACGTATAAAAAACCAGTTCCATCGCAATTATAACAATTACACCGACCTTCCTCACCCAGAAACCCTATCAGCCGGACAAACAAGTAAAAAAACGTGGCCCATCCATCATTTCGAGACAAAGGGAGCCACACGATGGATCGCGTTATCCGCTCGTGGAAAGCAAAGTCCTCGAAAACGGCTGTTTGTAGAGGGACACGGGTCAAAGGTCGGCGATAACCAACCGGGTAAAGAGAGGGACAGTGTCCGATGGACCCCCCCTCCAGGGCATGGGGAGCGGCAGATGGATCCGACAATAAATAAAACGGCGCGCGTCCACCGGAGAAATCGCGATCACGCGAAAGAGAGGCCGCCATTATGCGCGGCTCCGGCACAAAGGGGAAATAATTAGCGCTGGCCGGCTGATAAGCCGGCCAATCTAGCCGTTTGTCATTAGCCTATCAAAGCCCGAATACCCGGGGAGCTTGCTCTTTTGCGCGAGACCGTTTCGCCTCGGGTTTTCTCCATTCGCGTTTTACCGCTTGGCGATATCTACCCAGCTCGTCGGACCTTCGCCCGGATACCGACACGCCTCCGGCGCCGCGGGAAATATGTGCGAACCACCAGCGGAGCAATTAGTACCGCGATTCGCGCGCTAATCGCCCCGCGTTGCCTACCCTGCGTGCCGCTGAATCGTTTCTCTTCTCTTAAACCAGAAAATCCGCAAATGGCGAACACGGACAAAAGGTTTTTAAACGAATTCAGATGAATTTCTCCAAATACTATCTATTTGTCAAAAGTCCAACAATTGATTCAATGATAAACGTCGAATAATTCCAATGAAAAAACCATCGTCGTTTGAGACGTTCTAAGGGTGTACATTTTCTAATGGTTTCTGTCGACGGTGTCAGCGGACCTCGTATAAGCGAAGAGAAAGGCACCGAAACGACGTCCGACTTACATACGTATCGTGCCGCGTGAATTGACCGGCCAGATAAAGCAAGGGAGGGAGAGACAGGTAGAAGCAGGAGGCGGAGGAGGAGGAGGAAAGTGAGAGAATATCCTGGCCGACACAGAAGCCGACGCTGCTAATGACTCTGTCCGCGGTAATCTCCGGGTGTTATCTGTCCTGGCTACCTGGGGCCCACCTACTTCGAATCACGAACCTTGCACACGCTCCTCCGCCTCGTTCCCTCCGGATCGGACGCGCGTCCGGATGAACGTCGCCTGGCTTTTTCAGCCTCCTTCACGATTATTCCTCCAGCCTGATTGCTCGGCTCCAATCGTTTAAGGAGATGTTGTAAAGTTGGAAGGGAGAGACCAATGCCAGACGTGGTCACTTCTCTTTTAGTATTTAAGTGCCAGACATGCATCGCATGAAATCATTTTTCTCCGACCGTGCGAAACGCTATTCACTGATTCCATTAAAATATTTTAATTTGTACAACCGTAAGGTTGTATTAATTGAATAAAAAATTCATACTAAACTCAATTTTTGGACCAATGATTTCTCTGAACATTGAATATAGGCGAGATGGAATTGATTTTGTTATAAGATTATATGAGATGCAAAGCGAATAAGCAGATTTGCAAGCGTAAAGGCGTCTGAATAAAGGCGCTAGAAAAAACGAGCGTGGAAGAGAAAGCGCGGGGTGTAGAAGAAGACTCTCCGGTCTCGGAAGGCTGTGTGCACCGCAAACTAACTGCGCACAGTTGCCTTATGTACGGAGTCTAAGTAATCCTCGAACCATCAGCTAACTTCTTAACCCTCAAAGTGAAAAGGGCCGCCTCGAGGAAGCCAGCCGAGGAGGTGAGGATGCCAAGGAAGAGAAAAGACGCGGCCAGGGAGGCGAGGGGGCGGGGAGGGGTGACCGTCGAGTGCTCCTCTCTTTGTCTCCGCGTTTGTCCGCTTCTCACGCCGCGCGAGTTTCCGCGCGGTGGAGAACCCGTCGATGACGACGTTCGCCGAACCCCGAGCCAAGTTTGTTTGCCCTTCTGTACGATCGGTTGACCAAACAACGCGGCCAGGACACGCACGCGCGTCTCGGAATTCCTTTTCTCGTCTCTTGAAATCTTCCCCTCCCGATCTGTCGGGTCGTCTTGGCCGAGTACGAAGCTTTTACCAGGAATCAGTGTTTGACATTGTTTCGTTTTAACGATCTATATTTTCAACGCTGATTAAGTTCGAATAGGAGCCCTAATTAATTTCTGACAAAAGACTGGGCAAAGGAACCGCCTGAAATGAGTCGCACGTATCCAAAAAAAGATGCTCGGCAATTAAGCCGCACCCTGGCTGCGCTAATCGGCGAAGGGGGTGAGCCCTCCTTTGCCGCGAAAAAAGCGGAAAGAAAGGAAAGACGAGACACCGAGAGAAGCTGTAAGAAGAGAGAAGACGTTAAGCTGCACGCGTTGGACGAGGGAACCGGACGGCGGGGCTGAAGAAGGGGTGGACGAAAGGGTGGCGGGGAACAGTGGCGCCACCTCGGCAGGAAGCGGCAGCGGCAAAGGCGTGCAGAGGGTCCTCTCGGGGGTGCGAGAAAGAAAAGGCGAGGCGAGGCGCCGCGACGGGGGATGGAACCACGGAAGAGGAGAAGCAAGGAGGAGGTGGTCGTCCTGGTATCGACCGGCTGGAAAAGGGGTGGATTTTTCTACCCCTGGGCGGAGGACCAGCGTCGGGGGTCGTGTTCTGGACTCGATTACGACTAGCCCACCTCTGATCTTCAAATACACACGCGTACACTCTTTCCCAGATCAAAATCATCTTCGTTCACGACATTTCCCATCGTCGTATTAAACGAAGAAATTCTTTTATTCGGCACGACTTGAATTAAAAGCTCCACTAACAATAATTCAATTGAACATTCTCGCAAAATAAAACCGTCGTCTCGTCCTCGCGGAGAAACTTCTTGGAAATCGTATCGTCATTCCGTCACGATAAAGTAATTCGCAGTAGCACCCAACAGATCTTTTATTGCTAACTGCGATTCCGATCCGACGGCTCGACATCTTTCATCGCGCGAGTCCAATTCCGGTGCGGTTGTCGCGATTTCTAAAGCGGTCCCACGCGATCTGAATGGAACACGGCGCGAGTTAATCGGCTCGAGCGAACTTCGACACGTCTCGAATTCCCCGGAACCCAATTAATCCCCGGATCGGATCTAAGTTCGAGGAACCCGGCGCGTGGGAGCGGCCGCGTCTCTCTTCGCGGAACGAATTACATACACCTACGGGCCCGCCTCGTGTACGGAGGAATCCGTGCAACAGAGAAGAAAGAAAGCGGATCTCTGCCGTTTCGCTGCCGGAAGCTAATTGGTCCGAATCGAGGGTGGCTTTTCCATCTTCACGGTATTACAGCCGACATCCGTGTGGACCGACCAATGGGGTTTCGAGTCGATGCACCCTTAAGAAACGCTCTGACGATAACGTATGAGATTCAGAATAAAAGACACTGGACAAGTTCGTTGCTTACTCATAGAGTTAAAGATTCGTGAAAGAAGATACTCATATGTGACACCGAATGAATGATCAAAGAGTCGGTGATAACGCGTATCTATTCGTGGACAGTGGTTCCATTCAGTCACCCCAACAATTTTATTCTCCAGAGTAATCATTGATCAGATACGGTTGATCGTCAATTGTAGTCGAGATTTCGATACGATGAAAGCGAGTTAGTTAGGTTGCAAACAATGGGGTGAAGCCATCTTTAATGCTATTTGCTTAACCAGCCCTCGGTCGGCGTAGGGCAAGATGGCTGAATAAGTTGATTAGCGAATCGATTGAGGAAATTAATAATAATGAGGATGGTCGTGACTCTGCGTCCCGGCTAAAAACAGCCACGAGACAAACTTGTTAATCAATAATGCCAAAAGAGAAGATTCACCCTCTGTCTGGCGATCGGTACGGGAAGGAATAAAACTGTTGGAGAAGAAAGCAATATTCGAAGTAACCACCCCTGCGGAGGGATAAAAACGCGGAAGAGCCGGCGACGTCTTTTGAAAAAGCTACGATTTCCACGGGAGGAAAAAATCCGAGGCGGAGGAACGTTAAACGGAAATCAGCCGCTCACAAAGACCGTCGGGGGTGGCGGAGGAGAAGAAAAACTCTTTGACGGGAAAGATGGGAAACGCCACAGCGCCGGGGGGGTTGACGGGGGTAAGTGTGAAATTGCCCCCGATGCTCCAACAGGAATTCTCTACTTGGCGAAATATTCACCGGTTTCATGTTCCGAGCATTGGAAAAGGCTTGCCACGAAACGGTTCTGTAAGAAATTATTGATTGATCATCGTTCTGATCAGTGAAATGAAAAATGTCTGGCAGAAATTTTATTCTTGAAACGAGTCGCCAAACATAATTTGATCTATGATATGCCGTAAGAATATACTCATTGAACGATCTTTAGAGCATAATTTTATGACTCATCCTGCATTAGGGTCTGGTAGTTGACAAGAATGATTGGTAAATGCTTAAACAGGCATAACTGATAGTTTGTTGTTTGTATTTAATTGAAAAATTAGCTGGCAGTGAAATGCGTCGCAGTACTCACTGGCTAATCGACTTTCCGCGAACAATTAGCGAAGGGGGACAGGAAAAAGGAAAGCTGACGGTGCTATCGGCCCCGTTATCGGAGTGCACTCCGTATTGTGTACGCGACAAATCGTAAAACCGTTGCTCGTTAACTAATCAATTACAAATTTGTTCGATACCGAAGCAAATAACACCATAAAACCGCGAATGTCGCGCAAAAAAGTAGCCTGCGCACTTGTTCTTATCGCCGCTCGGTGACAAACAAGATAATACAGTCGCGTATGCGCCTTACGCAACTATCAATTGCTTCTGAATATTTTATTCTCGTTAAATAAATAGCGAAACACTTTCTTGGAACGTCATTAATATTATCGTCTTGAGAGTTTCAATTGAATACTTATAAAAAATTCTTCGAGAGTCTGATCTTATTTACACGAAAAAGGGGATCATCCCTTAATCGTGGTGAATTTCTTTAACAATTTCCCGAACAGTTTCCCGTCGAAACACCGGGCCGACCCACCGATCACGGTGACCAACAATGGTGCTGATTGAAACCAATTATCGGACCTTTCTTCCTTCTACTTTTTAACTTACACCACGGCCTGGTCACACCCTTGCCTTCCGCTCGAGATACCAGCAACCCTGTGATTTCCACGCGGGGTTGCGGGGTCAAACGTGCCGCGGTAGAGAAAGAAAAAAAGAAAAGCTAAGGAGAAGAGAGGGCCACCCCCTTCGTCTTTGTCCACCTCCTGCCACCTAATCGAACCATGCCTTTTTTCTTTTTCGAATACAAATGAACCCTCCGGGGGGGATATTTTTCTTGCGCCGGCCGGAAGCTGACCGATCTGAATCCACCGCGGGGTGAATTGATCGCCGGGGTATAATTTGTGGCCTTTGTGAATTTCCAAGGGAATTGTTTGCTCGCTCCTGTTATTCCTTTACAAGAAAGATACCGAGCACTGGGATCACTTTTTTTGTTCAAACTCGGGATGTACTTCCAAAAATAGTCAGGGTAATAAAACCGAGCGGAGATGTTAAAGAGAACAAGATAAGCTCCGCAATTAATCTTCTCTAGGTTTGAAAAAACTTACAAATTTCACTACCCTGAGAAAGTTCAGAGTGCAAACGCTGTTATCTATCGGGAATCAACGAATTACATCCTTGTTAAGGAACGACATTTGACACGAGGAGAGAACTGGGCTCGTTAACAATTACAGTGGTGACAGGATGGGAGTCAAACTCGGAAACGCTCGTAAAGAAGATACATATCAGAAATCGACGCGTGCATTAAGTGCTCCCTTTTTTTCCCAGTCAACGCCGGGCTTCGTCGGTCAGAATTTTATCACGGGTGTATCCGTGACCCCGAGCCACGGATAACCTCCTTCCCTGTATCGCAATCTGTCTCAATAACTCGACGCAGCGATGCTCGTAATTAACGTGTCCATCGCTTTTTTTCATTCCGTGGGAAGAGCATCGAGCAAATAAAAAGAATTGAAATTTCAAATGGAAGTGAAAAATCTGAAAAAGACGTACAATTTTTCAACCCGGGAATTCTTTAGGTGTCCAATGCGAACTAATGATTTTTTTAAAACTGATTTTCAATAGAACAGAAGTAGTTGCTAACTAAAGAAGATATGGCTGAAGATTTTGACTCCAGGAATCGGCTGAGAACAGAAGCCGATGGTTTTTCGAAAGCCGATGGCGCTGTTTGCCGGACCCGTTTCCCGGAGGAGGGGAACGGGCCCAGGGGACACACGGGATGCTCGTCGATCGGACATCAGAGGAGCCGCCGCGCAAACTCCATTAGCGAACGACAGTCGCTGGAAAGGCGACTCCTTGTTGTTTGTCGTTTGAATGTTTTAGGACCTCTCGCTTACTGCCTCCGTGGGAGACGGCCTCCGTGTTTGCGCTCTCGTCTCTCCCTCTCTCTCTCGCGATCTCGTATCGGCTTCCTGGACACCTTCACACGCCTCAGCAAACACTTCTAATTACACATCGCGGTTTCCTGATTCACCGCCGAAAACCAAGATCAGAAATCGATTCTCGAAATATTTCAGAATCGCACGCGATCCTTTATTCCATTTCGCAATGCTTGCATTTTATTATGAACGTGGCATTTGAATATGTTTAATTGAAAAGTGGCGCGAGTTTAATGAATCCTCGGTGAACATCAAAGAATCGGTTCGATGAATCGACTGGCAGTTCGCGAAATCTAATTATCACCCTACGCAGCGGAGGTGATAAGATTCCCAACGCGGGAACCGGGAGCCTTTTTATAGGCGCCTATAATTCGAAACAGCTGCGCCGCCAACGACGCCGCTGCGTTTTTGCGATCTTCGTGGATCGATCGTCCGCCAGCCGTTTTTTATTTGCTTCAACAATATCGTTCGCTGAAACAATCATTCGCGGTCTATGAATTTTTCTTAATACGTATTTCAAGAAGGTCCGGGTCGATTTTTAATTGCAGCGATTGATGAGTCGGTGGCGAAAGGAAGTGGAAACTGTTGTCGATGGTGTACTATGCAGAGGAAGAAAAAAAAATGCTGGTTCCATTATTGCGTCGGCCATTAAGCCGACGCGAGCACGGAATGAAGGCTACGCGTGGAATTCGAACGATCCCGAAGAAAATCCGTTTCCGAGCTGATCGGCGCCTGGATTTCTTCGAAACGCGTCAAGGCTAGTTCCTGGGACCACGTTCATAATAATCCAACCGATAAACAAACAGGGAATACTTGAAATAGGAAATGCTTATACAGGAGATCATTAAAAGTGTTTGATTTCGTTTTTATTTGCACAGCGGCGAATCGAGCAAGTGTGAGAGATAAAAGAAGGGAAACGGCAGATGCTCGGAGGAATCGCCGGTAACCGGAAATCCACGAAGTTGGCAAAGCTCCTCGGTTCCACGTAATCGGGAGGCGCCACACCCGAATGTGGCCCTTTCAGAGCGCGAAGACCAGAGAGGCCCAGACGTCTATATCGCGCGGTACGGGGAGAACGGGCCTCATTATGTTTCGGTAATTGGCCGAATCCAGAGATGTTTTCAATTTGCTCAAAGGCGCCGCTTGTGCGGCGACCGAAACCAGTCTCCCGAGGGAGCCGCGACGAACTCTGGGATCTCTTTTTCGAATGTTGCAAACCGAAGCTTTTTATTGGAATTCGGGATAACTTGGCCGATTCTATAAGAATTTTGCGGCTTAACGCGAACGTATCTCCGCTAGTTTTATGGTGCCCGTCCGCTAATTGAACCGGGCAAAGGATTATTTGATTTCAACTAACGGACGTAGTTGGCGGTTAATGCGTAAATTATTTATGGAAATCGTTGAAGTCCATCCGCGAGCTAGGCTTTAGAAGTTGGCAAAAGTTGAATACGAAGAATAATTTTCCTTGATGACCGTCAAACTTTTATATACCGACGAGTTTCCATACAACGCTCGTTCGACTGATTTATAAATTACGCCCCAGTGAACTTAAGAACGTTAAAAAAAATATCACTCGCGCGAAACATTGTACGTATTCTAGTTCTGAACCGCGCGACGCTTCATTTATTCAGTGGGAAAGAGTTAAGCCTATAACCTATGGGAAAACCGGTGACCGTTTTTCCGTATCGGCTATGACATTTTCCAACCCTTTCGCTATAAATAAGAGCAAAGCTATAGACTCCTATGGCCAACAGAGCGTAAACAGACTCGACGCGAGAACTTATTTTCTCCATCGCGTGTTTCGCGCGTCGCGTGTCGAAAGCTTCGTCAAAAGCTGAACACGAAGACTTGTTTCTCCTTCGTAACGTGTTGGGCTGCTTCTCGACGCGTCGCTTCAGTTACGTATTTGCCTTCCAGAGTGGTTTCCAGCATATTTGTTTAGCATCTCACCTTAATGCGCTTGTCCCGATCCAACGTTGTAAAGAATGTAAAACACGAGATGCAATTACTCTCGTTCTCCTTATCTCGAATTAGTTTCTCGGCTATTAAGTGTAATGTGTTTTTAGAAAGATGACGGCGGACGGCCATATTGAAAAATGAGTTTAAAATGATAAAATGCAATCTGCGTTGGTCGCTGGGGGGGTTAGGGCAGGGTTTAATGGGTCCGCTTCGTCGGGACGGCTTCCTGCTTAACGCCGAGCCACTCGGCCACGTCCGCTCGTTCCCCAATTCGCTCTTTCCCTTTACTCCCTCTCTGTCTCGCTGCCAATCATAATTTCTATCAGAGCCACCTCCGGGTGACGATAGCCGACAATTCAAACAGATTGCCCGGACGCCTTTTGTCTCCCGTCACTGCCCCCGTCGCTTCACTTCGAGTCAATCTTGCCACGCGTTTTATCAACAGTCCATTTACCATTTTATTCACGCGGTCTTCAATCGCGTTTAGCATCGTCCAACTACGATTTCTCGAGAAATTCTCCCAGCTGTTCGTTCACAGCGTGACACGTTAAATGTATCACGTGAAACAAACTGAACAGAGATGACAACGATTGCAATCGTCATTGAAGATCTAAAATTTTAATAAGACTTTCGGAGGAAGCTTAAGAAAGTAACACCTGAAGGGGCGGAGGCGCGTGAAGCGACTCGAGCCCTTTAGCCGATTTACTCCGCGGACCGCGAAAGAGTCGTGACGTCAGTCTTGCCAGCGCTTTCAACGAAACGGGAAATCGCGGCCGACTCATTCACGGGTTGCAGCAGAGAACTACGTGTTCCTCCGCGTACACGTACACGTATGAGAAGGGGTGGAAAGCTTGGTCAGAGGGTGGTTTTCCGGGAAGGCGCGCGTCAAAGAAGCGCGTCGACCTCGTCGCACACCTTTTCCCAGCCGCGATTGTGCGAGGAATTCGCGTAATTAAGCGGCTGTTGCTCGGCCCGCAGCCACTCGCCGACCAACAAACCAAAGAAGTAGCTGAGGGTTTAGACGACCTCGAGTTTCGCCAAGAAACAGTTCTCTTGACTTAAATACGTTTCGCTTTGTATAAATATTTGCCACAGTCTTTGTGACGTAACCACCGAGCATTTGCCGAAGGAATTTTTGTATCGAACTACACCCGGAAGTATCCAGCAGATCGTTTCGAACGCGTTACGAAAAGCAATAAAGGATCGAGAGCCCAGATTCGAGGAACGAATCATGGTGGCCCTTGCTACTCGAAAAACCAGAAACCCAGAGAATCGAGAGAGGATGGCGTGCAGTACGCAGGCTGCAGGCCACGGTTCGC
Organism: Ceratina calcarata; assembly: GCF_001652005.2. Classification (NCBI taxonomy): domain Eukaryota; kingdom Metazoa; phylum Arthropoda; class Insecta; order Hymenoptera; family Apidae; genus Ceratina; species Ceratina calcarata. The sequence goes on along the minus strand of NW_017130860.1, from coordinate 673,280 downwards.
TGGCTGCCGGCGTTCCTTCTCTTTCTACTCGGCTCCGTGGCGTGCGAGGCGAGGAAGAAGAAGAAGAAGAAGAAGATGATGGATCCACCGGAGGCGGGACGGGGATGGTTACCTTGGTAGGCGCGGATATAATGTAGCCAGCTGTAGGCAGTCGGTAATCACATGTTTGTTTAACCTCCGAAACCCCTCATCTAAGGGGTCGCCCCCTCGAGCACCCCGTGGGCCACCCCGAGCTTCGCCAAACAAAGATGTCGTTTCTTCTTGCTCCTTTTTCACCCGGCTCTGTCCGTCCTCTTCCAGATCGCCGTCTCCCTTCTCGTCCTTGTCGTTACCAGATCCATGGGCGCCGAGTGATGGATGACCTCGGTCCACGGCGAGCATTAATGGACCAGAGATTTCACGCGTCTCAGCCTCCTCTAAACCACGGATTAGTCGCGTTTTTCACGCATCCACTTTCAATGTCTACCTTCCCTGATTTACTGTCTTCTCGTTTACATCGATTATGTTTGGACTCCGGAAAAACTGTCTCAATTAAATCTCAATGATTCATCGAACACTGTTACTGCTTCTATGTAAGTAAAAGTTCCAACAGGAATTCGAAGGAAGCCACGGTATACGTAAGGGAAATCTTGCGATCTGAGAGATCGAGCGACCAATGACCCGATACGATGACTGGAAAATGGAAAACCCGAAGGCTCCTCTAGCAATTATACGTGATGATAAGGCAACTTCCGTCGGATCGGCCTGGCCAGTCGATAACGGCATGGTAATTCCTGTTACGATCCCGGGAATAATATAGTCGTAAGTATCCGCAACGAATTTGCAAGCGAGCTGCGAACACGAACGAGCTTTCTCCTCGATATAACCGGCCACCAACTGTTCGGTAATCTTCGCTCGGGATTAATCGGGCAACGTTCGATTCCTTCCAACGGATAATCGCCAAGAATTTTGCAGTTGGACGATCCGATGCGAGCGGCTTTAATTATTGCACTCGGAAATTGGTGATTGCTAGCTTGAGTCGCACAATTTCTCTTGGTATTTACGAGGCTGCTGATCTTTAGCATGTACCACTTAAGAAACGAATCGGTCGAATCTTTTGGCACATCTCGTACATCGTACTTGAAACAAGTGTGCAGATAAATCTCGTTCGATCAAGTATTAAGGACAATGCTTTCGTTAAAATTAGATGTCGAGCAGGAATTTCTGTGAAACGTGTAACGTAGACGGATCAGTTGCTGGATAATAAAGTGAATTTCAGCTAATGTTGTTCCATGCGAAAGTTTATTTATTCCGGTGTTCGGCGATCGTGCGACGGGGCCAGAAGGAAGGCGGAGCACCGTGGCGCCATGTCGCGGGGGGTCCACGGCACCCACACACCCTCGTACATTCGTGTTATAAAGAACACGTTGCTGAACGAGAGAACCGGGGAGGGCGAACACACCGGCGCGGCGCCGGCACCGGTTATTAACCGTGGACTCTCTATCGCTGGAGGTGTGCTGATGGAGGCTGAGATTTGTGATTTAGATGAGCTCACCTACGGGCAGCGACGCTTCCCGCGCGCCACCCCCGCCTCGACCGCCTCGAGGGCTTTGTTTTAACTGTTGAAAGTTTCAGCTGCGGCGGGCCCTTAACTAACCCAGGTATACAAGTGACCCCCTCCGTCCCGAGGAGCAGGGGAGCCGCTTGATAGAGGCTCGCGTTGGGGGTTCCAGGATCTTGGAGGAACGTCCTCCAAGACTGGTCCCCGCTCTGGGAATTTGAATATGGACCAAGGATCCTCTGTTCTCGTTTTACTCCTTTCTTTTTAATACTGCCCTCTGTTCTAGCTTCCCCGTAAAACTGGCTACGTCTCTTCCCCGCATACAATATCACCTTTCCTCTACGGTATTAACGCGATCTCTTTGAGAGTTAGTTATACAATTTCTTTCTACTGTAGATTGAAGAATCTTCCACCTGAGGCCAAAACACGTATTCGACGCTTCTCCGATGTAAAATGCAATAGGAAAGCGAATGAATTTTTTATTGGCGTGCGACAAAGCGTTTAATGACGATCGGGAAAGCCTGTTTTCGACGCGGAACTCGGCGAGTAATTTATTCGCCGCGCGATTTACATGAACGGACGCGGCGAGCTTTTATTTACCGCGCCACGCGTTTTTTTTTCGTCGAAAGAAAAAATACGGCACCCTCCATTGTGCGCGCGTCGCCGTGAATGCGACACGCGACCACCACCAACGCCGCGTGTTACCGCGTTATAATTCACTCGGACCCGGTTGTTCGCGATCAATTATACATTTTCATGATCGCGGCTGACGTCAACCTGGCTCGAATGACGAACGATGAATACGTACCGCGCGTTCCTTCGACGTTGCGAAACGCGCTGTTGCAAAAACTTGCGTGTCTCGGGAAACGCGATTATTAGATTCAGTTCAAATTAAATGATCAAACTCATGCCGTTGTAATTAGCAGTGTAAAAATCGAATTACGGAGTATTTCATTAATTAAATAATTTTCTGTTTTCAATCGATGAACGACTGAAAAAATTCAATTTGCGTACGCAAGCGTTTAATTCGAGGCTGCTATTAAACTGTTGTTAGACGTAAAAATAATACGTCGGAAGAAAAATAGTGTCGGATATAGAGATAGGAATTAATGATAAAACAAAGTCTCCGGTTTCACAGGCAGTCGACCAACTGTAATCTTAAGGATTCATAAAGAAGCCGTGTCATCGCGTTTATGAGATTGATATCGCGGCTTAGGTGTGGACGCGGTCACGTTTTTCCCCGTTTTCCCTCAATTTTTAATGCGGCGGCGGCCTATAGCGCCAAGACGCGATAACACAACGGCTGTCACGACCGGGTGCTAAAGACGATGAAATAGTAATTCGTGGCAAACTACCCGGACCCCCACCACCAAGAATTTATTCACGAGTATCGACGCCCACGCGACGCTTCCGCGTACGAATTGAAAGAACCTTTCACGAGTTTATAACGTTTACGCCGGAGGACAGGTGTCCCGCGGCACACAATTTTCTTGTCACGCCGTGATTCATTTCACCGTACACATCGTTTTATTCTCACGGATATAGCTGACGTGTTGGAACTAGTTCCTAATTGAGGCATCGATCGGCCAAGAAAAAGTCGCGAGAATTGCAAAGAAATAATTGAAGGTTAGAGAACGGAAAATTCTCCCGAGATTCCACTCAACGATTAAAATCCGTCGATTGAGGAAAAACGCTTGTATTTTGTTATCGGTGCGCGCAAAGTGTTTCCCAAGTTTTCTAGCGGGAATCTAGATTCGCGAAGAGGTGACCCGGTGGCTATCTATTTCAGGATTCCGGAGCGGGTTTCTGTCCTTCCAGGAAGATGGAAACGGGATCCGGGGAAGAAGCGCGTCGATTTAATCGGTAGCCGTGGTCGCACGGGGTCGCATAAATAAGATCTATCTCGCGTGGAACACGGGAATCCTTTACCGTACGCGTAGATAAAAGCCCGTGGACACCCCGTAGATAAGACGCCGCCTTTCATCGCGCCGACGACCCGATAAACTCCCGCGCGTCTCCTGGTTCTTCGCGTTCCTTAAATCCCACCGGGTACTACGGCTACCGCTCTTCTCCTTTACGTGCCCGTTTCTCGCCTCGGCTACCTTTACCTGCGAATCTAATCTCGATACTTTTACCCGTCCACCGAATTTTAATGCTACTTTCAACCGCCGCGAAGGATCTTCAGAAAAATTCTTATTATAAAATTGCAGGATTAATAAAATGACAAGTAATGAAACTGGAAAACTATATACAATTACTGTGTAGTTGTGCCACAGTTTTGATAGAAGAATTAGTTCTGCAGATTTGATGAAGGATTAGATCGATAAAACATTGTTAACGAAAGATCCCCAAGTAAAATTGAGAAACTGCGTACAACGATCATTAAGTCTTGTCATTTGATCGCAGTGGTTTATTACGTGGAAAACAATGGAGCAAGACTTGGGAACGAGATAAGAGTGAGGCAGTTTAACCGCGCTATCGTTACAACGTCGGTAACACCTTCCAGGCTTCTGTTCTGAAAACCGACGCACGCGATCCTGAAACGGAACGATTCCCACGGAGGCCGCGAGAGAATCATCCTCGTTTTATTAGACAAACTATGCGTTTCGTTATCGGTATGCTCGACGTTTAAACGCGGTGCACCGGCCTTTATTGGCAACGGAGCTGCCAATTGAGGCGCCGAGCATTAACATTAATGCCAGTCCCCATTGTGACGGTGTCCTCAAATCGAAGGTGAACGAAGAGCGAACGTGTGCCGGCCTTCCATCGTGTAAAACGTACGTTCTTTCTGTCTGAATAAAATTCCGATGAATTACATCTTCATTTAAATGCGTATGATAAATTCTATCGATCGACGTATGCACGAAAACGTGTGAATTTGTTACGTGACATAATTAGGACAGAGGCTCAGTTTGTCTACGACGTGAGACAATGCGAGAGATTACCTCATGCGAAGGAATTTTTCATTTTTATAAATTATCAAAATCTCTGATACATTGAAATAGTTAGACACTGATACAACGATGAGTCAGACAGAGGAGCCGCCGTTCCTACGGGTTCAGGCTAACGGGTAGCATCGCAGGAGCTAACGGCGTGGCATTTAGCGTGTCGACTAAATACCGGATACTTAGAGCTACCATCGCCTCGCCTCGGAGGCGACGCGGCCGTTTCAACGTGAACTCGAGATAACTCGTGTTCTCGCTCTCCTTTCCGCTCGGAATTTTCTGGCCGGTAGGTGGCCATCATCCCCATTACGCCGGCTCATTATGCTCCGACGTATTTCCATAACGACTCGTTAGCCACGAGGCGTGCTTTCCACTCTCATACCTACCTGGACGAGCGCCCCGCGCGCCGTGGGTGGCACCCCCGCCCCGTGGGAAACCGAGCACCGCGGTTCGTTCATTTTTTTTTTTTTCAACCATGGCCTTCTCGTTTCCGACAGGGACCGTAAGATTCGGCGAGTTAACGATTACGCGAGTTTAGCTTAGCCGGGTTTAATTGGGAACCCGCGAGCACGCCGTGAGATCACCGTTCTCGGCTCTCTTTCAACCGGCTCGTTACGCATTTTGTTAATGAAGACGTCCGACCATAGCCGATATTATTTCCCTCTTTTCGGAAATTGCAGAGGTCAAGATTTACATGCAAGGCAATCTAACAGATTTGATTCCTTGCTATGGTTTCAACTATTGATTATCATTCCGAAAATCTCCTAATGACAAAAAGGAATGTTTTAGAGAGCTATCCAGCGAGAGATCTCGAGGAAGGCTCTCGGGCCGTCGAGCGCCATAAATGTCGCTGCTCAGAAGAAGAGGCAACAAGCTGGAGACAACGAGAATAGAGGAAAAAAAACAGCGAGATCCATCGAGCGGCAAAGGGATCGCTGTGCGCGGCGAAGAAAACCGCGAGTTTCCCGGCGTCTGCGGCGCGCCCAACATGGGAATAATATGTGGCGCGGACAACTTTTATGGTCGCCGTGTCCCGATCAGGCCCCGATGCACCGCCTCCGATCGCGGACAGGTAATTTACAGGGACCTTCCACGTCGATTGAGACGTCTTCTGGGATCGCGTGGAGGCATGCGACTCGCTGCTCTCGCGGTTCGACAATTGGATCAGAGATTTTCCTTTGCAACTGAGTTTCTCCCGAGGCTCAGCTGCGCGGTTGAATCTGCATACAGTCTCTACCCATTTGCAAGTTACCCGAGACGAAATAATACCTGAGTTTCCATTTTAGTAAATCCATCTCGTAGGAATCTAAGCACATTTTCGAATGTATTACACTTGCTTCGTCGTATGTTTCTTACTGAATTTTAATAAATCATCACACTGGAAATGTGTCACTTTATTACCTCATTATTAGACAGCGATTGAATCTATTAAATGGATACGTGAGAACGCAATTTCCTCGTACTAGGACGGGATTCAATTTCCGCGAGATTAAATAGTCAGATTTGACACGTAAACCCAATTAAGACGTTCGACAGCTCTGCTGAATAAATAACAAAACCGTGAATCCAGGTTCAGGATTAACGAGTGCACAGCTGCGTGTCGCATCTGCATACAAGCTGAGTTACGCGTACAACCGGCAGAATGTAGATTACGTTTCTTAGATGAAGAGGTGCTGCGAGAGAAATCTTCAGCTCGGTTTGATATTTTAATCAACTCGGGGTACGTTGGTATTAATTCAGCCCCGTTATAAATCAATTCCTTGCCCGAGGATCCTTAACCGGACCCGAAACCAGTCGGCACTCGGCCTTCTCCTACGTCCACGCTCTTCACGATGAACGAGTTACAGAAAATATTTTTACCGATCCGACTTGGAATATTTAACCAACGTATTATAATTGATATCTAATAAAATGCATATTTTCTTAATTGATGAATCGTCGGAAATTATTCCTAAACCTTTTGTCTGGCTTCTTTTTGTTACGAACTCTCTCCATAACGTTCTCTCGATTAATGAATATAATACTTCTTCAGTACTTTCAGTCGACAAACGGCTTTTTATTTCGGAAACTCGCGTGTAACCTGTCAGGCAGGAACAACATGTTCCTGACGCGAGTCCTGCCTCGCGGTTCCCTCTGGAGCTCGCAGCCCGAACGGCTCGTGGGCCGCCGGCTGACGAAAATTGCCTCCAATTTTCGGCAATTCCGGATAATTCATGGGGCGTAGCGGGATTTCGCCCCGCGAGCGGATAAATAATACAGGGAGGCAGGGTAGAGAGGATCGGAACGACATATGGCTCGTGTGCCGATCGGTGAACGCGATAAGGGGCCCGATCTTTCTCCGTTTGTTATATAGCTATCGGTTCTCTATCGTATTACGAGCAACTATCTCTTACGGTGGCTTTATACGGGGTTCCGGGATTACGGTCCACCGCAGGGACCTCGAAGGGATCGTAGATCCACGCGATACGATACATCAAGAGGGTATGACCGAGAGCTCTATCCGGGAACAAACTTTTTTCTATCCGCCCCTACGGCCCTGGCCAATCAAAATTTCGCTTCACGTCGACGTGACCTGGATTTTGCGCACCGTTTCTTTCAGTTCCGGTGGCTGGCTCGTGATCATTCGAGGGTCGTTACGGATTTTCGAGTCGTTCGATGAGCCAGGGTGAACATATTGATCGAGCATCGTTCGAAACCACCTCGTTCTATTCGGCACACCCGGTATACCACCTAATATACACTTTCGTATACTTAGAATAATTTTATGCAGTAATCATTTCTCAAAGTACGAGGGACCCGAAAAGGACACGAGTCAAGGGTCTCGTCAACCCACGTTACCAGAAGACTGACGGCCGATTTCCTGTGTAATTGATGATCGGTCGTACCCGGCGCCACGAAGCCAGGGTTATGAATGGCTCTTTTCCTCGATTGTTTCACGCGCAGGTATAGAACACGGCTGACGCGCGCACGGCAACGACAGCGACGCAGCAAATTATACGATGCCATGGGATTCGTTAAGAAAAATTAGTGGGCCCCGGGGCCCAACCTCGTTTCCACTGGCAATTTAGCCGACCCCGAAACCATGAACCGAATGATGGATACGGAACGCTACAGGTTGCACTTCGAAATTCATACAAAATTCTGAACCGTTTCATTAACATTGAAACCCAATCGTTTTCGACTGAGTTTTTCCACGGCTTGGTACTATCCACGAGAGTTTCCATCGAGCGGGAATTTTTTTCGAGAACGCCGGGGCTCCCTCTTGTTTTCCAACCCCCCTTGCGAAGGTGCAAGCGGCGTGGGTCCCTCCGCTCGCGCGAATCGACGAGGTAAAGTACCCACGATTTTCGATTGAAGCTTCAAAGGGATCCGCGGGGGCTTTGTTGCCAATGCCTAGCAGACGCAGCTTTTTTCGCGAGAAGGGGTAACGATAATCGAAGATTAAAAGTACCCGAACCTCCGTGTCCCCGCGGAGTACGCGTTTTTGAATTTCCTCCTTTTTTTTCCCTCCGTCCGCGTCTCGCTCAACCACCGGGACTAAGTAATCACGGTGTCTTGATTCCGATTGGTCCGTAGAAACCACGCCATAGTATAAGGAAAAACAGTAGGTTCACTTTGTCAAGAAGTGTACTAATAATTCGTATACAATTTTCTTCTATCTCGAATAATTCAGGACTGTTTATGTACCTTAGAAAAACGCATTTCCTATAATTAAAAATAGTGCATTCTTCTTATA
>NW_017130860.1:638608-664289 GCF_001652005.2 Ceratina calcarata | reverse complement strand
TCTTCCGACGTCTGATTTCTTTTTAAAAAATGCGTTTCTTTTAGGATTGACTGTATAGCCAATACATCCTTAACGAATGTAGTTAGAAGTTATTAAATATATTAACTATTCAGTGAAATTGATTTTTGAAATCGCTAGTCCGATGCATCTGTAATGTGACGGAGTAAAAACGGTAGGGAGAAGAACATGTTGAGATGTTCAGAGTTAAACACAAATGGAGAGGAATCTTCTCTTTGTGCCAGGAGCCCTTTTCGTCCCAGCCACGGCAAGAAAACCGCTTGAGAGAGCTCGAAGAGGCCTCCACAATTCAGCTGTTTGCGTGAATTTTAAATTCGATGAACCTCCCCTCGCTTTCCAACCACCAGAAAGCTCCATTATTAATATTTATCAAGACGTTCCCTCCGTCAAAGCTTCAGTTACATATGCTCGCTTTTTGCGTTAAGATTCACACGAGTATCTGAATTTTCCGTACCGCTCGTCAAGTGCTTCAAAATTTTAGTAAGGACCAATGATGAAAGATCAGGTTTGAACAGTCAGGAATTTTTACTACTCGGAAAGATTTCCTTCTTTCATCGAGGGAAAATGATCGGTTTAAAGAGAGCACGGATTCCAGGATACGAGTCGAAGGAAAGAAAAGGAGGGCGTGGACTCGGCCAGGCCTTATTAAGCCATTGAACTTTCTCCTTTGTCATTTTTTCCCGCGCGGAGACATAAAGCGTTCGTTCGCGTCCTCGCGTGACTCGATCCGGTCGCGGTTTTCTTTCCATTTCCATTCGCGAAACGATACTTTGTCCTCATCGAGGGGGCGACGTCACGCGCGATTCGCCTCCTTTTATTAAATCCGATTGCCAAGACACTCCAGGTGTCGTTGAACTTGCCTGGTCATTTCTCATAAAATAACCAACGGCGGTTGTCGTATCAATTTTCCACAGATGCATTAAATTATTAGACGTTTATATGGAAATGCATAATGAAACGCGTAGCCTGTGTATAATACGAGTGTTTAGATGATTCCATCTGTTTGAGAAATTCGTAAAACGAGGAGATCAAAAGCTTAAGGGGAGAGAGCGGTGGAAAAGGGTTGACGAGGAAGGAGGAGAAGCAGCGGAGCAGTTTTCTGTCGCTCACCATCGAAGCGTGATGCGGACAAGTCCGCTTCTCTCCGTCCCCGTTTGTCCCAGCTAAGCCGACGCGACATCTCGAAAACCACGACACGTCCTTTGGGCCTTTCCTCGTTCTGCCACCTTTTCTCTATCCTTCGCCGCGTTACGCAATCCACCTAAGTAATTTACATCTTACACGCTCCCCCTTTTCTGCAGTTTTAAATTCTCTCAAACTTACGCTCTGAAAATCTGTACAGCTTTATAGGGACTCAAACTCTACACGGTAACCGCCGACGTTATTACATTTTAAACGCCATTCGTTTTGAATGTTCCAAGTTTCTACACGGAGAGTTGTGCCTTGAACGCGAGTTTTATGGAAAATAAATTGTCAGTAACAACTGGTTACTGCCACTTCCGATCAATTGTTAACGGTTGGGACACCGAGGTGGTTGCGAAATTCGGGGTGTTAACGGGAAACTGCACGAGAAGAATGGGAAAAAACGCGATGTAATAATTACCAAGGGGGCTAACGATTACCGGGCGAACGGAATGCAACGTTTTAATAAGAGGCTTGCCTTTTCCTTGGGTGCATCTGCACCTGGATAGCGCAACCTTTCTCGAACGGAATCACGCGATGCTTCAGACGTCTATGGCGAACTCGAATTTTTTACTTCGAGAATTACATGTCTAATTGAATTTAGTAAGGAATATTATACAGGGTGTTTCCTAATTTTCACATGCAACAAAACATGTGTGTAAATTCATGTGATTTACCGAGTTACTCAATAAAATAATACGTTTGATATTATATAAATGTTTTCGATGAAGCCATGGGAGAAAAGCAAAAGCGGCCAGGGGGTGAAAAACGTTTTGGTTCGAAATTAGTGAAGAGCGAGGATCGATACGCGTAAAATTCACAGCGTGGGAGGACGGGCGGAAATTCGTGGGCCGGAAGCGGGGGTTCTCAGGGCCTCGTTTAATTATTCGGGAAAGCCAAAATCCCGGAAGGTGTGACTGGCGCCGGGCGAAAATGTGTTTATTCGGGTTAACGCCGCCGCCGCCGCCGCCGCCGCCGCGCAGCGCCGTTCCTCGCAACGGCGCCCGTGTAAACGCGCGCCGAAAGCGAACGGGCGCCGGCACAACGAAATGAACACAGAGCCACGCTAATTAATATTTACCCTCCGACAACATCACGCCGCCATTGCCTTACCGCCTCGCCTCTGGCCCCCTCTGTCTCTACGAAACTAACTCTCCCTCGTCGAACAAAAGAACATTTTCCTTCTGCTTTTATGGAATTCTCGGTCTTAAGCTAATTTCATTGAACAAGCTTTAAGAAGCCAAGAAATTACGACCGGCTGTCTTCTCAAATTTTCTACGAGATCAAATCGTTACGTTCGATGAAACAATGCGAGCCACTTACGCGGTATAATATTTTTTCTACTCTCGGATATTTCTCCCTTATATTCAGAAACCGAGAAGAAACACGTGCGACGGGATAGCAATAAATTTGAGCCAGAAATATTCCTGGTCCATTTCGCTTTGACGGCGCGATGGGTAGGCGAAGGGGGGTTGGAGAATTCCAGAAATTCCCGGTCTACCCGAACCGGGTGAATTCTTCGCGCGGCCTGGACCACTTTGTGCACGGCGCGCACCCTTTATTTTCCTTTCCGGACGCTCTTTTTTTTCCACCGCGCTCGACACGCGCGGAAACTCGGTCGTCACGCGGAAAATTTCACCCCGCGGAAATTCTGGCGAGGGTGAGTCGCGAACCTCGAATTCCCTACGTTATGAGAAAAGATGGGAACGAGACAGAAGTCACTTTCTCAGAACGTTGACAGACGTCAAATGTAGATCAGAACGAATCGAACACGAATTAGTCTATCAGAAAATTGCTCGAGTATTTCTTGGTTTCAGAATTGGGCGACACAACGATATAAAATTTTCATTAAACTCTCGGAAGCACGGCCACAACCCCGTATTTGTAGACGAGATCAAGCAAACGAAATTGTAGAAACTTAACGAACCCTCTTAAAACGATCCCTGACCTTCCCCAAAGGCGAGTTCCCATCCTCGCCCCTCGACGTAGTCGACACTCTGTCGCGGAGAGTCGCGCGAGAGAAGATTTGTCGCGGATCGCGATGCAGGGCGACACGACCCCCGTCGCGTCGGAGCCACCCTTTCCGCGAATAATCGTGTGAGTACAGCGATCCTTCGCGAAAGCAAAAGGAACCTTGGCGAAAGTGGAAGGGAACGGTTCGCCCTTCCCTTCGAGATATGCCGTACATTTCCTGTCTCTGTTACCTCGCTCCCACCCCCGAGCCCTTGGCAGACCGACGTCCGATGGTGGGGCAAGACCGCCTCCAGAAACGCCCTTCTTGCTCCCCCGCACGCATATGCACCGAGAACCCGTGTGTGCATGCACCTACATGCATGCGATATGTGCAGGCGCATGCACGTTTCCCCCGCGAGATCCGCGATTGTGCCACGACGACGGGTCGTGTACGCGCGCGCCAAGGTAGGGTTGGCCATGGTCTTTGTCGTACTCGACTCACCGCTTCTTTGTTAACGCGACACGAATCGTCTTGTCTTTGCTCCTTCCTTGAAATCTCGTCGGGCTTCTTTTTCGAGGGTGGGAACGGCCGCGCCGTGTCCGTGCCGTTCTCAAACGAGTTTGTTTAAGAAATTAAAGAACGAGATCCAAAAACGGTTTCAAGAAAATTGTGCAAAAATTGATTCAAGAATTCATTCTTATTTTTGGGATTCTGAATCGTGTTCCACTAACTGAACTTAATAAAAATTGTATACGAGTGGGTTTGAGACTATCTTGACGACCTTCTGAAGTATTTTTATACGGAGAGTGTGGAAGAGAATTTTATCGGACGGTGCAGGTAATTATCCGTGGGAGGAGGATCAACGGTTACAAGTAACTTTTCCACGGTTTTCACCCGGATAAAAGCTCGCGGCTTCCTTCAGAATTCTTTTTCGACGCTCTCGCGGCGCGCGGGTTTAGAATGTATTCGAAGCGAGGCGAGGGCCGGCCTTTAGCGCTAGTTGTTTGCGAAAACATCTTCAAGGGTGGTAAATTACCCTCGGCACCGAGAGCTAGGATCTCTCTAAGAAAGAACTCTCTCAGAAACGTCTTTTTACCTGAACAACGTCGTACAAAAACTGTTTCATTAACAACGTCGACAATGCTCGAGCGTATAAACAATCTGCTGGCAGCGTTCGATAAAAGATCAGTTTTACGTTCCTCGTTCATTTTCGAAATTCTTTATTTAGCGTGTGTGATAAGTAAAATCGTACCGACGATTTTCCTCCCCGACGGGAGTGGTAAAAGCGTTGGAGAAGGCAAATTCCACGTTCCTTTGAGCCACCACTTTTTAGTTCCCGTTTTTTCACGGGTTTTCGTCGCGCGTTCGACGATCTTCAAACGCAAAAGCGATGCGAAATACACGTAAAACCTCGAAACGCGGCAAACATCTTTCCCTTTGCGTTTACCTAATTAGAAATCTTTTCCTAGAATTTTCAACCTGAATCCTGTCCAATACGTCGTCAGATTTTGTCACAAAAATCGCTACAACGAGTTCTGTTTCTCATACCAGAATCTGTTTCACTACGAAAAACCAAGTATTTAAAAATGGCACCAAGATCTTCTCACGACCACCTCACAGTATCCATTACACAACCCCAAAGAACTAAGAATCACAATCCCCGACGCTTTCAAAACAAGAACGCTTCCCAACGGGATCTTCCTATCCAATTATCATTTCTCTCCCCGAGCCACTACGAGAACCTAGTTCCATCAGTTGCACAAAACGAAATTCCAGTTCCTCCCGTGACCCTCTTACAATTCGGCCATCGGCTCCCACCCCTGAACACGTGTAAAACATTGAGAGTAGGGAGCACACCCCCCGGCTCGCCATTACGGATTACAAGAAGATCCGCAGGAATCCATCAAGCCTCGCCCTCTCCCAGTCCCCCTCTCCTAGAATATCCGTTAACGCCGGGGGTCGCTCGCGAGGGATAGACTTTACCGATCACCAACGTTCGGAAGACAGATCGGTCGCGGGATCGCTTTACCGCCTAGCCGATTCTATTAAAACATTCTCAGGGGGTTGGAAAATCCCTTCACTCCTTCCCGATACGACCTAATCTATCTATGGCTTCTTCTGCCTCGTCCATAGTTGTTAATGGACCTGTAGCTATGAAGTCGTTCCTTTTCAAGCTCTCAACTGTCCAGATTGGGAAAGGTCAAGGTTTTACGATAAGGGACAACGCGGACGCCTGGTTAACTGCAATTCGAACCGTTAACCCAAATTCCCGGTCCCGTTATTTTTATGATCATACAGAAAGCCGCAGGATCCGGGGGCTTCTTTTATTGCATTGAAGTCAAAGCCACACGAAATTACAGTGGTTAGAAACGCGAAGCGTCAGGCCGAGCTTAAGGCGCGTGCACTACGACTCCCGTTTTTACGCGGTTCTCGAAAACGTCGCGACGCGACGGCTGACTGACAGCTGTCACGCTCCTTTTCGCCCCGACGAATTCGTGGGTGAACCAGTTGCGGAGGCAAAACCGCGACAGCTGTTGCCTCTCCGGTCGATCGTCGCCGCTCTTTGCAAGAAGACGCGACAGATGACACGCGCCGCTATAAATCGTGAATTAGAACGTCAGCTGTCGTTATCAGGACATTGACATGGCTCGGTCACGCCGGCAAGCTAAGCGACCCTTCGTGCTTTTCCAGGGAAATTATATGAATGATCAATATTTCAGATTCTCCGAGCATTCGCTTCGGTTAAGGTTGATCATTTGGTAAAAAGGTTTGAATACGCGGTTCTTCAAGATTGTCTTTCGTCTTCAATGTTTTTCATATGATTTACCGTTAGGATAGGGCGATCGTGTTTTTGCCGTTGGTTCTGTACTGTTGATGTATACTATCGTCAATGGTTTGGCCAGGAAGACAGTTGGCGAACGATGAAATTGCTGGTATCTCGCTTTTAACGCCGAGGCCCGTGTCGCCGAGGCCTGGAACACGGCTTGGCCTCGTCGTTAATCAGCGCCCGCATATAGGTAGGTACACACGCTCCGTTCGTTCCTCTTCGGTCTTCCTGTTGATCGCGCGCGCGGTTGCAGTTAGTTCATGAATAACCGCCTTTCGCCTTGTTCGGTTCGCGATTGCCGGGCCGCGTGCAGGTGCCGCGCTGGCCACGCATTAGCATTCGACACGTGCAATTCTCGCGCGACGGCTACCTAGCGGTTTTCCAGAAATTGCACTCCTCCCGGCGAAGGTGGTACCACCCCGCTCTCTCAAATGCAGACTTCGAACACTGAATAAAATGCAATGGAGAGGACCAAAAGTCTTCAGAATTATCAATAAACCAACTCCCTTTTAGTTATACGACACCCACAGATTCAACAAGACTCATCGAGAGTTATTTATCTGGATGATAAGTAAAATATTGAAGAATCAACTTTCCTTCGTAGCTTAGAATATACTCGTACTTGAAACCAAATAATTAAAGATTAAGTGGAAGGTACACAAAGAACGTCGACAATAATAACGTCGTTTTATAGCTTTATAAGTGAATCGTGCAAACATAAAGGGAATGTATTTTTAAAACTGCTACAAATGCTTTAGTTTCTGTCTATTTTTCTCTACATTTCTGCAGTTAACTAGAGAATGGTGATTGGAATAGCCGGCCGAGATGGTCGCTATCAGCGGAAATAATTGCACGACATGAGTGTACACGTCGGGCTAACGATTCACGGCGCTATGAAGATCGTAATCGGTCACCGCGATGGACTGCGAAAGCAAGCAAGGGGTTGTTAGCGGCCCGTAGGAGTAGGCGCTAAACAGCAGATAATGAAACGAGTCGACGCCGGCAATTTTATCGTGAAATTAACGCGGTTCGATCTGGCTGCCCACACACACACCGAGACGCGTGTCTCGCGCTGGAAAATCGTGACGTCGAGTTTAATTTCGTTACGCCCACGCACGCTGTTACGCGCGCGCGCGCGCGGCGATGATACGTTACCTACATTCTTTTCAAAACATTCTATTGGCAGCTTATTAAAAACCGCGTGGGATTTACGCGGTAGTTTGAACCCGGCGTATTGCAAGTGGGACGAAATGTCCGGTCAATTATTTGAATTAATATAATGGATATTGCGTTTTTGTTGCAGTGACAGTTTCGTGCAACATACAAATTAATGTATCATAAATAGATTTTCATGGAAATTATCTTTGTGAAATCATTTTGCAAGCAACTATAGTCTTGGCAATCGTAGAAGCTATTATTACAGAAATATTAACAAATATTAAATACTTGACAGCAGAACTTGTCAGAATTTTGTATAATAGTTCATTAGATTTCGATGCAATACGAATTCTAACAGCAGTAATAAATGTATCGTTAAAGAAACGTATTAGTTGATACTCTTCTATGTGCATTGGGTTTGGAGATATTAAATGGGAGTCGAATTTGAAAAAGACGAGTGGGATCAGCGAAGCCGACGCGTGAAATCCACCCCTTGGCCAGTCTACCCCTTCGTACCGGGGTAGAATCTGCCCTAGAATTTGCGCGCGCGATCGTTACCGAGGAGAGAGAAAGAGGAAGCCGTTCCCGAGGGAAATCTGCAGGAGTGCGTGCCGAATGTGGTCACGGCAAACGATTCAACGATGTCTGCAACGAGGGCGAGCCCTTCCACCGCGACGGTCTTCAAACAACGATGACATTTCGGAAAACTTTATTTACTTTACTTTTATTATTCAATTAAAACTAATTCTGTTTGGATTTTAGAAATTATTATCAGCGTTCGAAATAAAATCCTTTCGATTCTTTAATCAACGGTAAGTGTCGAGTATAGGAATAAGTTTTACTATCTGTATATCAGGTTGCTTCTCATTCTCGGACAATTCTAATTTCCTTAATGGCTTCCTTTATCAAGGTCAGCTTTGCTAAACTTTTCTGATCGAAAACCACCCTCTGACAGGATCGTCTCCGAAATTTTCTCTCGTCCGAATGAGGAATCACGGGCGTGGGAGAAGGGAGTGCAGAGCAATGGCGCGTGGAACACGATCGCGAGAGACGACGCGTCGAGGACACGCGAGTGCGCGGAACACGAATCGGATCGGTGTTCGTTCGCTCGCTCGAACAGCAAAATGGCCCCCGACCCACGGTCTCGAAGCTCACACGCACGACGCCTCGTAACGCGCACGCGATCCGGTGTGCGCCGGTAATGAGACAGCGCCGCGTGTGTACGTGGTATGCGTGGGTGCGCACCCGCGTGGGACGCACGCCGAAAAAATCGAAACCGTCGCGTTCGACGAAAACTAATTCGTCGCTCGTCTGATTATTTCATCGTTACAACCCGCTGCGGTCAGAGTTCAGTGAAAGGGGTCGAAACCCTTCTTCTAACGAAGTAGAGATTTATTTTTATTCGGAAACATGGAAAGAATTTTTCCCCGAATTTGCAGATTTGAAGAATGCTTCACGAAACGAATGGAATGCAACTATTTGAAGTGTCCCACGGAAAACTATTCAGTTTCATCTATTTTTTTTTTGTTCGGCTCGTCTGGAAACAATTTCCAGCGCTCTCGAAAAAACAGAAAAAATCAACCGTGCGCCGGACGAGGGGGCCACGAGAGGCGGTGGTCTCGGTAATGGAACGCTAAGCGACATGTCGATGGGGTGAAGCGAACTACAGGTGTGCGGGTACACGCTAAGCAAATCACGAGCCGGGTAGAGAAACGGGAGCGTGCAATTTCCCGCGTACACGCTCGCTACTATCGCCCGGACGGGCAGTGGGCACGGCCGGACTGGATAATTAAAGCTGCGAGGCACATTTGATCCAGTTTCGCTCGATTCGTCCGTCCGCGCTGATTGTTTCCCGTTTTAATTTTCGGGATATTGGAAAAAGGATCCCATGCTCGAATCGCGTCCCGGTTGTTCTCGGGAAATGGACATTAAAACTGATTTTCCGGCCAACCCCGATTGGACAGTCTCCCCCGACTATTCTATTTTGTTTTCGTTCGTCCCTTCGTTTCGACGTCCTTTCTTGTCAACTTTTCACTTTAATTATTTCTTTAACTTGATAAATATCAGGGACACGAATTTTATAGAAGAATGGGTATGAATCCTGAATGAACGTAGAACATTTTCTTGAGAAGTACCAAAGAATTGATGGAGCAAAGGGTGTGAATTTCGGTAGAAGCGAATATCGACGACGACGAGCGTCGAGAGGCTGCGCTTTTGTTGAAGCACTCGAAAAAAGAAGAGAGGAGTCGCCGAATCTTCTTTCCGAACTGAAAGGACGACGGATGCCTGCTCGCGGCGCGGATTAAACGCGGAGATCAAGTATTCTTGATAAAGGCAGCGGGTCAAGTGGCGCGCGGAACGACTAAATCGAGGGAAAACCCAGCCACCTCCCTGTTGCTTTTAGGTAATTCTTTTTTTCTCTTTGTTTCTCAACCGACGCACCATTTACCTCTTTTATTGCCTCACTTAAGAGTCACCGATATAATAAATCATATGATGATTCTATACTTCAGATCGTGTCTAAGAATCATTAAGAAATGAATGATATGACTGACCATCAGATTTCAACGTAATCAAGGAATTAATGACAATCGAATCGAGACTTCTAATACCACGTCTAGGTTTAAGTAAATAGAAGGGATCGTGGATGAAATCCCAGAGTTGGATTAAGTTATCGCGATGGATTTCGGCGTCAAGTAGTTGTGGCCGTTGTTTCCTCTCTATTAGCCTCCCCCGTGGGCCCGGTACAGCCGCGGGGCCCTCGGTCGTTTTCAGCGAGCAGAGGAGAGCGAGGGGAGGTCCCAGGGTCTGCGGAAGCCAGCGTCGAAGCAAAGAAGCCTGGTTCTTTCAGCCACCACTACCCTCCTCCGTCCACGGAGCGGACGCGCTGCACCGTTCACCTTTTTTGCGAATCCTTTTTGCGGCAGTCCGTGTCGGCGTCCTTTGAAGGATTCTGCATCGCTGGCTCGTGAAATCTAGTCCTCCAGCCGGGGCCCGGAGCGATGTCAATGGCTGGCACAGCCCGACCTTTGTTACGACCAGCACACACAGCCTTTCTCTTCCTCTACCACCTCCTCCTCTTCTTCCTTGATTCTTCGTCCTCTTCTTGTTTCTACTTGCCGCTCCGTTCTCCCTCCCGCTCCCTCCCTCTCTCTCTCTCTCTCTCTCTCTCTTTCGCTCTCGATTCTTTTCTTAAGGCCCGGGGTTGAAGGGTAAGTAGTGGTAGTCGAAAGGTAACCGCGATTTTGGGCCACGGTTCACCTGCGACGACTGGCCCTCGGTGCACGAGCCCAGAAAATATTGGGCTTCCAGCAGGGTGAGATCAACCCTTTCTGGATTTTAGGGAAGATGAGGATCAAGGATCTAAAGTGTAGCATATGGAGCGGAAGAGTGATCTCTATCTCAAACGATTTAAAAAAAAAAAGAGATTCTCGACTCTGAGTCGAAATTTTAAAAGCAGCAAGTAATAACAATGTTTCTAAACTATGATTTTAGTACTAAAAAAGCTTTCGCTCTCCGAACGAATTATCTGTTAAAATCTGAGAGTCTAATCAAACAAGGCCCAAGAAAACAATGGCAGCTGTCCCTGAAACGCAAACTTGACTCCGGGTTCTCTAATATTCGATGGAAAGGAGGAAAATTAGCGCGAGCAGCACTCGGGACCCGGTCCGGGGATGGATCCTAGTAATCCCCGGTGCTTGACAGCGGCTGCCTTTGTCGGGAAAATCCCGTGGCGGCAAACAAAAATGAGACACTCGACTCGGGCTCGAGTCCTTCGAGATGGCTTCCTTGAGTGCCGCGGAGTCCCCCGTGGCACACGAGCAAACAACGGGGGCGAAAGGACTCGTCGGGGTCAGCAAACACCGGGAAAAACGGCCGGAGCTCCTGTTGCTCCCGTTTTTAAACCATCGCTACCTTTTTCCTTTTCGAAGCGCGTGGGAATGTTTGTCCACCGGGTCCGACCCATACTCCAGGGGTTAATGGATTCCGGATTTGGTCAATTCGTCGTGGAAAACGCGATGAAGTTTGACCCAGTTTCAGAAAACTCTTTTGTCGAGGACTCTCGGTGGCTGAATGCGTTTTTCGAGCGAACAGAAAGATTTTCGTACCAGCTAAGTGATAGCAATTTAAACCACCCCGTGTCGAACATAATAAATCCTTCTAACTTTCGATAAACAGATCGTGAATTCGATCTGCAGAAAATATAACGACTGCACATTATTATTCTCGCGTGTACTATTAATAGAATAGAATGTTCGATAAAAAGAACGCGTAAAAATATACGTGGAACAAATTGAGAATGGTGATCGTCTAGGTCGACGTGGCCCTAACGAGGTTCTTAAACAGCCGATCGTTAGGTCGTTAGCCGAGGGCGAAATACGTTAGCGAATTAATTGCGAGACTCGGAGCTCCGACTTAGATGCTAGTAAAGTAAGTAATTGTTTGGTTGGCGTTACGTACAGTACTTACAAAGCCGTGCTTGTCGCTGATGTTGTTAGTGAGCTTTAGCTTATGGAAGCTCACGACCTTCTGCATCCATTGCTCGCCGCTGCTGGGCGAATCCGGGTGGATGTACATCCTCTTAGGCATCTCCGGGTCCGCTTTCCCCGCCACCATCCATCTGCTGCTCGACAAACAATTAAACATGAAAACATTAATAATTTTTCACACAAGATTAAGTTGTAAAATTTCATTTTGACGATTAAATTATTAAACGGTACAATTTATTCTTTTTAAGATTGTCAAACTTAAGACTGTCGATAAGTGTTGGGACTGTTTTTATTTAAGGGGAGGCGTGTCTCGGTGGTGGGTCAAAATCGAACTAGCCGAAGGAGAACTCGTCCGACGAGTTTGAGAGTGGCTGCGGTCACCGGTGTGATGTAATCGTTCATTGTGGTCTATCGACTCTCTACGAACTCTGTGATGGCATCGGTGCAGTGAGCCAAAGCAATACAATTTTGAATTTTGGCTACGGTCCGGAGTAACTATGAATTGTGCACTGCGCTACTTGTACATCAGATCTCTTCGGTTTCAGATAAAAACAGCTTTGAATAAATTAAGATTGTTCAAGTTCGCGAGAGATCTTAAACGCAGGAAACGGGAGTGCGTAAACGGCTCAGGATGCAAAAAGAAGCGAGGAAGAGAAGCTGAATAGAGATCCCGTTTCATTGAGTCGTGGGAATCGGCGGGCGCATTTCGTAGCGCCATTTACGCGGACCGCGCGCGTATAGTAAGTATACCATCGAGCGTTGACACGTTTTCGCGGACGGGAACTCGGTCGCGCCGATTTCCCGGCTTTCCCGAACGCTCGATTATGTTCCGTTTAGCACCCTCGCCGCGCGTTAGAAAAACGTTAAACGCGACGAACGTTTCGTCGTGAGAATGTGATACCTGCGTTGCAACTTTCTGAGAAAAAGTTAATGGCGCGCTAATGACTGCCGGAAGGTTGCATCCTAAACCGTTGCTGAAAAACAGTCGAACAATGTATCGCCTTTTTCTTCTATATGGAATTGCTCTCCATTTACAGCAATTTTATTATACTCTACAGTTATTCATTCTTATACCAACCCAGGCAATAATTGTGTTGGATCTTACCCTAGCAGTTAATTTTGAAATATAGCTTTAGTTCTTAGAATAAAGTAAATCAGATAGCTGCTGACTTCGTCCCTTACTCGTAATGTTAAACTTTACTGCTTTGAGCAATATAGGTATATACTAAGTTTCAGTCTTTCTAGTGTTAACAACCTTTGTCAAAGGTGAATACGAAGGATTATTTATGATGCGATTTATGATTATTATGATACGATGTAGGGACTCGCAATTGGAAAATGCACAGTGACAATTTCCAAATGTGCAGCGGGGGAGCGATGGAGAGAAAGGTCAGTCCGCCTGACCATAAATTTTTTTCGTCCATTCCAACGCCAAAATATCAGCGCCTTTTCTCTTTTAACTCTTGTAATACCCTTAGCAGAGGGTAGTTAGCCTGGTTGCGAGCGTGTAAGCAAAATGTTACGAGTTCAAAGCAACTTATACGTGTTCTATACTATATTTTTTTGTCATCTTTAATAAAATCACTTTTAATATTAATTGAAAGCTCTGTAATTATTTATCTTACTGACAAGTAAAAACCTCAACAAATCATCTTGTCAAATATAAAAAAATGAAGACGTACATTGCGCATGAAATTATTCTGAATTTTTTAATTTTTCATCATATTCTTGCGTTGATCAAAAACTTTTATTAAGAAAAAATAGTTGAAGGCAGAAAGTGGCAACGTACAAGTAATCAGATAATTGCATTAATTTCCGCGTTTGCGTTCGTCACGAAAGCTTCGACGCAACAGCTTGGCCCGAGTTTAGGTTCGTGATCGCTTAGATTCATGCAACTATTCGCCTTGTTAACCCTGCTGCCCGTGACAATTAAACGTTTTACGATATTTCAACCCATTTTGCTTACCTGTTGTGAAACTTGTATCTATAGTCGTCCGCGGCCACGATGTCCAGCAGGAGAATGTACTTCGCCTTAGCGTCCAGACCGGAAACTCGGAACTTCATCTGAGGGAACATCTGCCTGGAACCCAGGATCAACAGACACACTCCAATTAGTTAATATAATGCGATAAACAATTGCATCGAATTTGTTTCGTTGTTATTCTTAAACATTACGACGTTGATTAAATTAAAAAATAATTAGATCATTATCAAAATAATTCTAAACGTGAGCTCGCAATTATGGTATCATATTTTCATAGATTAGACTTGATCTTCGATATCTCCTTCATTCAGTTTTCTTATAAAACGAGATCCGCAGTTTGCTTATTGTTATTAAAATATCCGCGACCCGCGATGGAATCCCGGAAAGAAGGTACGGATAGAAACGTGCACGAGTCAATCGCGGCCGCTGTCAGGTACGCTGACCAGGTAAAAAGCGGATCCTGTCGCGGCTAGGGCCAGGAACTTGGTGCACGCCGCGGTATTACCGTACCGCGCGGAAAGAAAGAAAAGGGGGCGCGCCTTCTGTCGCGCGATCGCGCCCGTTTCGGCGTGTTTTCACTTTTTCCGGCACACCTTTCGGACAAAAGGAATGCCGTTTCGCGAAAATACCACGCGAACCTGAAATCGTTCACTGGGCTTCGTACCGTTCTTGCCCGTTTACCCGCCGATCCCCGTTGTAATTCAGGTTACAGCAGGTGAGAATTTTATTGAAACGTTCACAACGATCTCTTGTTAAACGTTTCACATTTCGTTTCCTCATTTATCACGAAGCATTCTTGGTTACAAAAATTTATATGAATATAGTCTGTAAAATTTATGAGAATTATTGATACTTTTCATTGTTCTTCGATTCTGAAGCATTTTTTAAAACAAAAGGAGTCTGCGAGATTTGTAGGAATTGTAATAGACCAAGATTACTGTATACAGTGTTTGGAACGGTTTACGTAAGAAAGGAAGGAATATTTCGTGAAGATAAAGCTGTCGCAATGCTCGTCGCAAAAAGTAGGTGCTATCGCGACGAGTAAAAAACTGGCGACGATAAGGCTGATCGGTGGCTCGTGATTCGCGCGGCAGACATAACACGATTAATAAAATCCGGAGAACGCCCTCAGCGAGTCGCGCGGGTTCAATCGCTTTGACATTGATTCCGGACCACCTTGCAACCGTGTCCCGCCTATTTCCATGCGGCGGGAATCGTTTTTAGGCGGCCGCGTACCAAATAATTGACCTCCGCTTTTAATGAGATCTCACACACGCGCACGTCGAATTATGAGCCGACTAATTAATGAAGAAGCGGATTTACGAAGCCGCGATTCTGCTCCATCTTTTGATCGAACTTTTCAACCTCGTTTAAATATCGTCTTTCACGATAACAGGAAAAATTCATTTAATAACGATCGTACGCGGCCTGCAGATTTTCATGGAAAATAATATGAATGAAAAATTAAATTTCTACTTTTCATTAAAATAAATAAAGGCCAATCATTCTTGTGCTAAAACAATTTTCGTTGTTTCACCTTTTTGAAAAAGCTGGTAAGTGCAGAAAACCGGTGAATGGTTCGAATGCCATAATGGAAACCGCGATTACCTTAAGAGAAATCGGCTGCGCCCTCTTCGAATTATTGTACTTTTGTATGCTAACGGCGCGAGTATCCTTAAACGTCGTCGTTATAACGGCCGGGCCCAATTACGGTAATTAGCCGCCATAAACGAGTAGCGTCTGAGAAAGCACCTTCGCGGCTCCTCTCTCTACCCCCCTCGGAACGTGTACACGCGAACAATACAGCCGCCTCCTCTCTCCACGATAAATATAAGTCACCGTGTCTTCGCGTGGACATCCGACCGGATCCATTGTTTCGGTCTTTAAGAGCCTGATAATCAATTAGAGATCCTAACTACGAGCAGTGGCGTTCCAATGGGAGAGCCGCCTCCGAACTCTTTCAAATTTGTAACAATAAATTGGGAGCTCTGTAGAATCATCATAGAATCGAATTTTTGTCAAAGTGATTTCTTTTTCCATACTTCCTATACGTACGTATCAACGTCCAGGTCGATAGTTCATGGTATGGTAAGTTTGAATGTGCAAGGGATCGTTGAGCAATTTTGTGAAACTCAGACTGCGGAAACGGATGAACAAGAAATCGGTCGATGGAACGCCTTTAAAGGCCGTCCAGGGATTTCTGGTAGCATCTGCCTACTGTCCTGAATATCATGAAGGGAGGATCGATCCTCGTTCACGTAGAACGTCGAAGGACGGTAAGCCGGATTATCCTGGCCGTGCGAGCCAAAATACCCACGCGAATCGGAAAAGCCGGGAAGACCTCGCTCTCTCTGATTAACTTCGGAGATGGTAACGAGTCTCAAGTTCGTTCTACAGATCCAGAATTGATCATAAATATTTAAGCTGGATTCATTACGGGCGTTGCGTGCGTCGGAAATCATTTTTACGAACACCGCATGCACTTACGTACTTCAAATGCACAGGGTAATTGCAGTAATGTGCATAATTTAATTTTCTGATGGGAAAGCGGACACGCGTTGCCTTCTATGAGCATCGACAGTAGACAGTTTTCAAAGAAACGTGTCTGGCACGAAGTTGAATATTTAACAGAGATTTGTATCCTCTAATCTTAAAGACAATCAAGGCAATAATTATACAAGATAAGGTATTGCAATTTTCATTTGCTCATTTATAGTCTTATTAAATCTCGTTTGTTTTATAGCGTGTTAAGACTCGTAAACGGGGGGTGCACGTTCACACCGAGCTGGTGCAACGGTAACGAGCATTGGTGCCGATAAAGCGTGAAGAATAACCGGAGATCGAAGCTCCCGTGTCACATAACTCCGGTGAGCAAATTATCTGACCGAACTGAGTCGTACCAGGCTGTTGAAAGCTGTAAATCGTGCGATAAAGCTTCTCTTTCACAGCCCGGGGACCGAAAACTGTAACTTTCGAAGCGGTCGATAAGAATGAAACGCGGACAGATAGGAAAAGGAAAAGTTCTCGTCCGCGTGGACGTTAACCAGCCGAGTAGGGCCGTCTTGCCCGAAGGGAAAGGGCGTAACCCCGTGACATTCCTTTCCACGACGCATTTAATGGCCCCCCTCGTACAGATTACGGGAAAAAGAAACTCGGCACACGTGTTTCGGGGCCTTATGATTTTATAAGCGTCCAGCACCCTTTCGTGCGCGGTTGGGAACACGTCTGGGAGACGTTCCGTGTTCGAAGTTTCTGAGAAACGTTCGGACCGAGCGACGTTCCAGAGTATCTCTAGACATTATTCTGAGGTTCGTCTCAAGTGTTTATAAAATTGATTCAAGCAATGTGTCATTGTGCATTTGCAGAGAATGCGAAGCCTCGTTCTCCTACGAAACCTCGTTCTGTTACTCTCTCAGAATCTGTCCCGTAATCCTATACCTATCAATGCCTCATGCTTAAACACTTCATGGCATTCAATCAGACCGTCGCAATATATGTATGTATATCATTTCGCCCTATACAATTTCATACGACTTTCACACTCAAAATAATAATTCCTAATTCCCAGACGTTAAACCAAGTTGAATCAAATGTCAGTTCACGGAAATTAAAATCGAACGATTAAAATACGACGCGATTGAAAGACTTGACATGAAATTTGTGGGACACCGAGTAGATGGGTTCTGGGTGTTTCCGCAGCGTGTGGCAGGTGGAAGCGAGCTCCGGGTTCCAGGAAACCTCAGGAGCCCGCGGGTGATGTGCGAGAACGACGACGAGGAGGACAACGAGGAGCCACGATATAACCGCGGTGAGCAGCCACGTCCCTAAATTCTTTCTCCCTTTCCCTTTGTCTCCTCGTTCTACTCGTTTTCCCCTCCGCCGCTGTTCCACCTCCTCTCGTTCCTTTTACAATTCGATAGCCTCTCGCTGGCCGTCGCGTCGCGTCGTCTCGCCCGGGCCCCCTGGCCCATATTTGTTTCTCAGACGGCGCTAATTTTCGCCGTTACGGCTCTATCGCCGAAAACCGATCTCGGATCGCCTCCAGCTATCAACGTCTCGTTAACCAAATCGAACATACTAGGCGGACCTCTTGTCGTCTTCCAGCAAACCTCGATCACAACCGAATTGAGGAAACTTCTTATAAGAATCAATGAAACGAATCACGCTCGATCTTTCCGCTAGATGAATAATAAAGGAGGAGAGTAGAAGATTCGACAAAATCGAATTTACGTGAATACCTGCCGCGATCCAAGCAAAACTGTGTTCCTTGAGTTATAGTCGCGTTCCGCGTCGAAACAACGAGCAAGGTAATTTATAATTGATTCTATTTTCATCTCGACTGTACAAACATTGATTGTCTGATATGTTCGTTTAATTATCTAAAAAATTTCCCGATCATCTCTCTGTTTCCAGATTTTAAAATATATTACGTATTCTAATGCACGTTGTGAACTGGAGACGTCAGTAGAAGAATGCAAATGGTTAACCAGCGAATTTTTTATCGAAACGAAATTGAATATTAGCGTTAAACCGAGAGAAGACCGTTTTATTCCCGAACGAAAAAAGGACGTAAAGATATTTTTCTGGTACGATCGCGAAAGGCGCGGATAATTAAATCCGAGAGCGAGCCGTCTCGCGTTTTATGCTCGCCGACGTGGCGCGAGCCGAGTTTAAAACTCGCGGTGGCCGATAAATCGAACGTTGAATCGTTATTTACGGGGCGTCATTATCGGTGGCGAAGCGCCGAAAGCTTGCCGCAACCCGGTAGCTTTCCGGTTAATTTATTTTATCGCTAAGCTTCGCCTACCGATGATTTGCCGCGCGGCCGTGCCTGTACCGTGACAATAAAATTGAAAGCCCCGCTGCGTTTTATGGCGAGATTAAAAAACGCTCCGACCGGCTTACACTGTAAATTGCGAACTCACCAATACACCGCGGAGGAATTTCGTGAGATAACGCCGTTAACCGACTCGAAAACACCGCCTCGATCGCGGATCACTCTTTGTTTAAGAGCATCGCGTGATTCTCTCGTACCTCTTGCCTTGCCATTTATCGTTGCAGAATCTTCAAGATGGATCATGAGAATGGTTCAATCGTTTTTGTAAACAAAATTAGTACAGCGATTGGGTGATAAAAAATGTTATGCAAATCTAATGTCGATTAAATCGTGTTCAGTTTGGACTGTATTCATTGACTCTGGATCGAAACACGGCAAGACAAGAAAGGAATTAACATATAAATCCATTAGCTTTCGAACTGTAGTTTAACGATAAATAAATCATTTTGGATCAATTAGATTCATTGTCTAGATGTCGAAAAGCTGTGTCTCGACGCGTGAAAGGGTTCCTTCCGGGTTTTAACGCGATAGAAACTGCGCGAGGGAAGATAATGAGACTCGGCGTTGTGCGTGCGCGACTCGGGGAGGAAAAACGCATTGTCGCCGGGGGATGCGAGTGTCGCACGCTCGTCTCGTAACCAGTCTGAAGTGTGAACGCGAGACCTCCACGCATCGCCGGCTACGGATCGCCCGGAGGACAAAGCGCGGACACGAAATCCGTCAGCCGAGGATTTTTCTACACGGAACAATACCAAACACCTTCCACAATCCCTCGGGTTTTGTCATTTTAACCCTTGCTCAGTCCTTTAACACTAAGAATCTCCCTTTGTCAGCGTGAAGTGAACAATATTGTAAAGCTCTTACAATTGCACCTTTCACAGTTTCTGAAATTAATTATGTGATCCCTTATCACTGTAGCTAATTCCTTTAACGATATTTCTTTAGTATTAATTGAACAATGTTTCAAACGTTGAGTTTCAATTTTATAAAAATAATAAAAATAATTAGAAATATGTGGGAAAAGTGAAAATCATCAAATTCTCTCTTGAAAAAGCAAATTCTCCTAAGCTCGGACAAGTTTCTCGCTGATGAAATTGAATGAAATTGGAAAAGATCCACGTACGTCATCGAATCTTAGGGGCATCGTCGCGGAAAAGGTATCTAAGGGTTGAGAGGGTCTTGTCGAACAAATCGGTACAAACGATCGTCGTAAAGCAGTTAAGGCGAGTTTATATACGCGTTTCTCGGACGCGAAGGCCCCTGGTGGAGGCGGTCGAACCGAGATGACCAGCCCCGATAGGGAAACCGATAGTCGCTGCCCGGGCTTTCGAGTTCGAGGGTCTCCTTTTATCCCTGAGCCGCGGTACCGGACCCCCGCGGCGTGGAACTTTTTTAACTGGATCCCGAGTCCACCGGGCTTGCGTCTCAAAACTTGCCTCCTCGCAATTTACGTTCTCTTCTACCGCGAAGGTACGAAGGAAAGGCGGAGACGGATCAACGATTTAATTCCGCTTTTCTTCGGTCACTGGAACGAATCTGGTCTTTGTTTCTTCGTTAGACGCTTCTCCAAAATGAGTTTCAACGGTAACAAGGAAGGAAAAATGTTTCGGATTCAATTCTCATTGTACAGTCACAAAATTCAATTAACGAATCTTCCTGATCATCGTACTCGCATTTAGTTGCAGTTTTAATAATCGTATTGATCAAAATTAGAATTCATGAACGATCTTCCTAATTATTACCTGTTTGTTTTTCAGGACGTCTCATCAGTGTGGTGAGAAATGAGGCTAATCAATATTGGTTCAGATGTTCAGCGAAATAAATTTTCGACGACGCGTAGGCACTGAAAAATGATTCACGACCTCGTGGCTGTCGTGTGTGCATGTATACGTGTCGCACGCTCACGTCGCAATCTGCCATGCACCGCGTATCCACTTGAGCGGTTGAAAGGGGATCCGAGGTCCACCTTTCACGCCCGAGGACAATAATTACTCGCTTCTCATTTATACAGGGCCACTGCCCCGAAAAGAATCATTCTTACAAAATACCACTCGAATCGATCCTCGACAATAATCAAAACATTAATCGCGGTTTAATTCAGTCGCACGTAATTTCAATTCGATGTTCAGACGTAAACTAGTCGGTGTCAACGTACGACAATAAATTTGGCAATCAAGAAAGATGATGAACCTCGTTTGAACGTGTTTAAACCGGCAATAAATCATTCTTTAAAGCACTTGGCACCCTCGACCTCGGTCAAATCCTACAAAGAGCCGCTGAAAGGTGAATCGGCGCCGCACGAAATGCGGTAAGGGTGTCACGAATCTGAGACGAGTGTCCGATCCGAAAGTAGAAAACGGTGCTTGGAAGCCGTGATAGTTTCCGGCCAAGGTTAGCAGTCGAAATTCCCGCGTCTCGGCATAATTTCGGCCGTTTATGACTCGCCAAGAACAAATAATAATTTAGTGGGCGTCTACCAGCTTCATCCCCCCCGGGCCCAGGTCCGGGCCCCGACACACTGTATAAATAACGAGTGGCGCCAGTCGAACTTCCACCGTTACATTATCTCTCTCTCGTACCTCACACGGCCGCTCACTCACACACACGCGTGAAAAACCTGTGAACCCTCTCTCTCTATCCCTTCGGACCTTATACGATTTCTTATTAGTCCTCGACCGAGCCTGAGGTGTGAGAAACTTCACTGATCGCTATACCGGGTGTACGGCCCTCTTCATAAACCATCACCGAGTGATGATTGTTTATCAAAAGATCTTTCAATTACTCTAAATTAGTAATCATAAATTCGTTCAATGAATGGTTCCATTAAAATGTGACGAATTTTCATTTGTTCATTCGAGCTCTGATAATTATACATTTTATAAGAAGGGCGTACTTCCGGATTTCTTTTGATCGATAGAAGAGGGGCGGTGGATTCTAAGCGTGATTTGTAAATGTTTGTCGGCGAGATTAGCGGTACGGACGCACGGTAGGTGAAAACCCGTTGATCTCGTGGACGCTTGAACCTCTAATTTCGAGCGAGCTCGAGACTCGAGCGGATTACACCCGGAGGAACGAACCGGCCGAGTTTATCGATCCTCGCCGCCGGTTGTTCATCGAAGGTGCGAAAAATGTGGAGGCCTCTCGTGAATTATAATCACGCGATCGATACCTAACGGGTGTTCCGAATCCACAGGTAAAGTTCAAACCAAAAATTGCATTCGTACCAGAAGAAGAACATTCTAAGATTCTAATAAGAAAAAAAAAATCAATAAGACATCCTCATTTTTAATGATCTTCCCTGATTTCATTTTTGAAAATACCGTCGCTGTGAGAAGACGAGTCAATTAACGTATCGATTTAAAATCCATTCAGCGAGCGAAGTAATCCCGCGATTAGTATCGTAATACGTGGCCCGTGGAATCGGCGTTTGCCCAACCCGGCATTATTTTCAACCGTTCCGTGTTATTAAGATCGCCGATAAAACCGGACACGAAACCGAGCGAGTGCCAGGCTAGAGCTAGAGAGGCTAGGCCGAGCGCCACCGACACACCGGAAGACGAGCGAGCGAACACGATCGTGTAACCGTAACCGGTGGCTACCGTGCAATTATGTCTTCGCCAAGTTTCCCGATGAAAAGCGCAAATACCTCTATCGGCACGTTTTTTTTAATCGAGTTACCCGGCAAACACGAAATGATAAAAACGTGATTGACAACGAGCTGATGATCGATAGGACGGAATTCGTATGCTAAGCAGATTGTTATCCATGTTCCGATTAATAGAGGTAAATTGTTTAAACGAGACGATGCTGCAGGCAGATCCAGAAGGAGAATCGTCTGTCTGATTGCCTGTACGAATAATCGAGGACCGGTCTCGCCGCTTTATTACGCCAGACTCGCGAATATTTTAACATAGAATTAAGCAAATGGGAATAGGCAATTTAGAGCTCTCGTCTTAAACGCGACGGAACGTTCCAGACAATCGAGAGATCGTAGAAAATCTCGTAACCTCGTAATAAATCATAAATAGTTTCGACGAGTACTAAAGCCGAACGAGGATTTCATTCATACGCGTGTTAATACGAGACCGCTCGGATCGCATGTTTGATTCGTTAGAATATCAGAAAGCTTAATGTGTTCATTCATGCTCTCGTACGTTTGCCAATCTGTACATTGTATCCCAAGAATTACATCGAGCACGCGAATTCGACAGACAAAAGAATAGTTTGAATTTCGTCAAGCGATGTTCATTTCGGTGTGACTCGTTCTGGATTCAACAGCGTCGAAGAATTTCCTTCCCATTAGACGCATTGTTCGGGAATCAAACGATCGTTCTCTAAATTAGTACAAACTTGCGGCGTGTCTCGCGCGACCGATCCCGTGTACCCTTTCGAATTAATACGGCCGGTTAAAAGTATGGGCGCGCGAGCGTATGCGAGTACGTATGCTGGCCACATCCCGTGCAGGCTGCAGTGGCAGCTGGCGAATAGCGGGGTACCTATTAAAGTCCTCTAGATAAAGCGCGAGATTAATTGCCCGCATGCAATGGGTAATTGATCAGATCCAGTTCACTACTCGCCTCTCCGCCGATGCACACGTGGATCGAGGTAACGCGATCCGCACGCCGCGTCGCAATATTCCTTTTTTAACCTCGCTTTACCGTTTTCTCGCCCGGGATCGTGTGAACAACGTTTAGAAAAATTCTATTTCCAATCGAGAGTGTGAACCATTGATCGTATATAATGCAAGATTATGAATATGCAACGATCGATTGATTTATCGTTGGAACGATTCGAGCTTGTAACGCGAAATAATTAAAATAGAATTAGATTCCCATGTTAAGATATGATTCAGTGAAGAGTGTCAAGCTTATTAATGGTAAACGAGATTATGAATATTAATGGACCGATGATTCAAGCTTGTCGTAACGTCAATTACGGAATTAGACCGTGATTTGAAAAAGTTGTCACTGGCTTAAAAACGAAGGAATTGAAATTTTACAAAAAGAGCTCGGCCGATTCAGAATGGGCAAGAAAGTCGGTATCAATTAATTGAGAGGGTGAAAAGACGACGTTTTCCTGGGTGAAAGGTAAAAGGGTGTCGCGAAGACGTCGGGAATTCGTCTAGAACCCCTTCCTTTCTATATACCCCAGTCAAGGTTTCCATCTATCTGGTTGCATTTCACATGGAATTCACACGTCTCGCGTGTACACTCGGTGAAAAAGAAAGGGGTAAACAGAGGCGAGTTATATACGTATCCGAGGGGTGTAGGTCGAAAGAGGGCGAAGAAGGCGGCCGTAACAGCTTTCTATTTGCATACTGCCTCTCCCTTTTCATCCGCGAACTCCCTTTCGACACCGGCGCGGCGTTATTTGCATTCAGAAATTGGCTGGCAACCACCGCCGCGACCTCCTTCCTTCCTTCCTTCCTTCCTGCCCCAGGGATCTTATCCTAAACCACCGACACCCCCGCGATCAACCGCTCCTTCACGCTTTTCAAAATTCTTATCAATTCCCGCACTTTTTTATCAATTAAAAATTCGAGAAATCATTAAAATGCCAAAGAGTCTTCGCTCCTAATATAGAAACTTCCAAAGACATTGACAATTTGCAAAACCTTGAACCTTTATTTAAATGATCCATCGATCCATTCGTACATTTCTTCAAAATGATTAAAATAATCATTAGAACAGTAGAAGCGGAGACCGAAGCGACAATTTCCAAGAAAGCTCGGAACGAGCATCGGCTCGCAAAGGACAATGGGCGCGGCTGAAATCAGTAAGAAAGCGAATCTCGAACTACGTTACATATTCGCAGATACACCGATAGACGTAAGCGGCTTGGTGGAAAAAAAAAAAGAGACGGTTCTTGTCCGGTAAACGGTCGTTATCATCTATTCACACTACTTGGACACCAATATAAATGGTAAGCGAGCGTGCACACGCTACCACTGAACGCGGCTTCAACCCTCGTAATTCCTTTTTCGTCTCGACTCGATTTTTCTCTCTCTAACCGGATTGAATAAACTCCGAGAAGTTTCAATACTCCTCCGTTTTGGTAAAGAGAAATTGGTCTCTCCGTTTTAAGATGTAAAGAAGTCTGGCATTAAAATTTAATGAAAATATGTACAGCCTAACATTTATCGAAAAATTGATTTTCATTATGGGTCTGAGAAATTGTTGAAGATTTTTGGAACAAACTGGATTGAGTCAGTCAAGGGTTAATATCGATCTCATTAAAAAGACCGATCGGTCCGATCGATGATGGAGCATCCGCTTGAATTCGACATGTGCTCTCGATTACGAGCGCACGTGCACGCGATGCACTTCCGTATCGATTCGCCTTACGAACCGACGCGAACCTCGTTTCGAATGTACGGATAACATTTATTTCAATTTCAAATTTTCGTTAAATGCATGCCCGTTCTGACAACGCACATTCCGACGTCAGTCGTGCGATTTTGCAGTGATTCAGGATCGATTTGCATTGTCTCGATGTCCGTCACATGTCGCGTGCATGAAGCCTGACCTCAGACATTGTCCCTCGTATATTATTTGTAACCAGTAGGCACTTCTAAAAGTGCATAAGCGACCGTAATTTATTACTGGAAATTCACTCGCATTGATTATTACCAGATTTTGTGCCAAAGAATGCAGAAAATATAGAAGACGTCGAGAACTGCATTATTAAATGACAGAGGAAACTAAATAAATCAAGTTCTTTAAATTGATACCACGAACGGACAAGAAGCTTCGATCTAATCATAAAATATTGATTTTTCCATCTACTCTTTGCACTTATGATTGATTTAATTGGAGACAATTACTGGATTGCAATTACAAGTCACGCTCCTGGCAATTATGGCAAGCATTGTTCTTATCGATGAACGAGTGGGTTTCGAGCCGTGAGAATTTCGCGAAACAGCCTCGCGCTTAATTGCGAGATAAACGGTGGACGGCACGGTGTCGTCGCCGCTTAGCGCGTAAGTTACATGCTCGCGAGCCCGCATTACGCATACCAGATAATAGGACGCTAATTATTCCTAGCCGCAGCCGCTGCTTAATTTATTATGCCGGCTGGAAGCCTTTTCTTCTGCCGAAGACCCGCGTGCATTCCGCTCGAGGAAACCGCGCGGAAAATACTCGTAATCATCGTTCAAACAGACCACCTTTCTTCATATCTTATACTTTTAAGGATGTATTGGCTATACAGTCAATCCCGAAAGTTTATGTAT
>NW_017130860.1:611160-637588 GCF_001652005.2 Ceratina calcarata | reverse complement strand
TTTTTTCGCTAGCATTAATATTTAATGAGTTATTGACGAAAAACGAAAAAACAGTTTTTTGCAAATTACTCGTGAACTATTGATGCTAGCGAAAAAAATTTACATGGAAATTATAGATCTCGTCATCCTCTATAAGAAAGGTCTGATGCAATTTTCTCGTAAGTCNTTTCTAAAGTGCATAAACTTTTGGGATTGATTGTATAGCCAATACATCCTTAAGAAACACGTGAAAAATTTCAATATTGAAACGAAACGTCGCCAAACAAATAACAGATGCGTACACTGTCACCAATTAGGGAAAATTGTGCCAGGTCACGTTTGATGCAACGATCCTGCGGACTTAATTACGACAAAGACTGACTGGGTCTGTCCGTTGTCAATCATCCTTTCGTCCCATTACACCGAAATCACGTTGCACTCTTAACGAGTTCCTGACAATCAATCCGCCCACTTCTTGTCAACTGTATACCTGGATCGCGAGCCCGTATACCGACTCCGGCGGACAGAAGCGGACGACGGCTCATCCTTCAACGCCTCGCGAGAAACCTGCTCGTTCCCCGCTCGCGTGCGCGATTCCCTATCTCGTAATCGCGTGTACAAGCTTTTGTAGCCTTGAAACACGCTGCAAAGTGCCGTCGCAGATAAGGACATTCGTGTTTGAATAAAATGAAGAACCCGCAGGATGAAAACAAGAAAGTTGCAAGAGTCCTCTGAACGTCTTACAGTTTCATATCAAATAACGACGTTCTTGAAAATTTTTCGTCATCTCCTCCGACGTCGAATGATATTTTCATGAAAAGTTGTTTAACATTTCAGAAGAAAGTATTAACCGTAATATGAATTTTTTAACAAAAGGAACTCGAAGCGTGTTGAAGGATAAAGTTATGATAGAAAAAAAGATATGTAATTAGACGGACAATTTATCGACAACACCTAGTGTTGTTTACGATCCCCTCGATCCCATTCCACGGATTTATCACGCGGCAAGAATCCCAAGAACGTTGACAACATTTCTAGCAAGCGGAATAAATGAATCGAATTTCGCGGAAAATTCTGTATCATATCCGTATTTAGAATTTCCTTTTCCATCATGAATATACGGTTAGATCGGTAGAAAAAAAATGTCGGCAAGGAGGCAGGAGTCGTTGAGGAAATTAGCCGGGGGTATAACATTTCAATAAACAGTAAATAATCTAATACTCGTATCCAGTAGCTAATGTTGCAATCGAGTTTCCCAGGAAAACCATACAGGCTAACGTAATGGTACAAATCGTAACCGTGCCGGTGAAAAAGAAACCGGAGGAATGAACGTCGATCGCCGGTATCGAATGATATTTTCAGGTAAAACGCGTGCACGCATAGCCCGGAGCCAATTAGCCGGTTCACCCGGTTATTTTCAATTCCACGTTTCAACCATTTTTATTAGATCGCACGATCGAAATTAGTCAATAAGGAGCGTGTAACGATTATTTAAACATTTTACTCAAACGAATTTTGTATCCCACGGAGCTTGTCGAGCGATTAAAAAAATTGCGCTCGATCAAACATAAAAATGATCCGTAACGGCAATGGACAGAAATGATAACTCACGGTGCATTGCTTCGGCGCGTTAGCTTGCACAGAAAATCAGTTTGATTCGTTATACAACCATTTTGCTGAAACGAATTTTCGCATGAATTTTGTATCTAATCAAATCTGTTGAACGATGAGAGGAAAGTGCGGCTGATGAAACGTAAAAATGATCGAAAATGGGAAGGAGAAAAAAAATGATAACCACGGTGCGTTACACGTTGGCTTGCACACGAGCCCGTATCGGGCTTCACCACAGTAGCTCTATTCTACACACGCTGTTGAGGGGAATGGGTGTGGAGAGCGCGAATAAAGAAATACTCAGCGACTCGACAGACCTAATTACGAGCCACTAAACCGAAAGCTCGAGCAATCAATCTCGCGCGCGTCGAAAGCAACCCCCGTCCTCGCCCCTCGCCGCCCCGAACCCCAACTTTCTTTTGTTTATCCAACGATCTACAACCGTGTGTGAAACGTACACCCCCGCGCCGACGCCACCACACACCCACCCTCGCCTACTGTCCGCGTATACGTTTTCCCAACGCATCTCATTTCCGTGGTAAACGGTGCACACGCGCGTACAACCCCGTTCAGAAGTCTCGACACATTTCGCGGAACGTACAATCGAATGAGACGTCGTAAAAAATTAATGAACAAACGAAAACGTTTTATATTTCGTTCGTTGATAAAATTGCACTTTATAATTGCATTACCTGCAGTTGTACGAAATTTAATTCTATACAAAATAAGAAAACATTGCACGGACAATATCGGTAACAGAATCCATATCGTATATGATTTATCACGTAGTTACGATTACGTGATTTCGATTAAATAATCCTGACAGACTTTAATAGATAATGACTCGGGAAACTTGTTAACGATGCTGTACGTCAGCTAACCCTGTGTAATAACGTGTCGCCAGGCGAGTGAAAGCGCCACGCGAGTCGATCCGATCGGGATACCTACGTCTTGCGCGGATAGAACGTGAAAATTCAAAGGACGAAAACTGGGCGGAGCGGCGGGCGGACAATACCACGCAAGTGCTTGCTTTTCACCCCCAAGGAAAGTGCGCAAGCGTTTTTCGGCTGGAGTCAGAATAACACAGATGATATCTAATGCGTATTATGATTTCATTTCCAAAATAAGTATACATACAGTTACGCTAAAATTGTGTAGGACTAACATCTTGTCCCGGATTACGAATTTTCAGCGTTTATGAAAGATACAAAACATGCATTTAACAATGAAATGCAGATCAAATTACTGTTTATAAAAGATCATCAAATTACATTTTATAAATTGACGTCAGAAATGTATTTTCTCACCGAATATCGATGAAGACACTGACACTTGATACACGTCGAAGTCCACGTGGGAATCGAGTGGGTGGGTGTACGGAGAGAAAAAAAAAAGGACGAAAGTACGGGCCAGTTCGGTGGGGTGGCATTGAAAGGCAGGCACCCCCGCGCGGCGTCGGCGTCGGGCGAGAAGGAAACGTCGATACACGGCGGCCCCCGCGCGATACCACTCTCTGACACTTCCACCACAATCGCAGAGCGCATTTTCAGGCGCGCTCAGGCCACTACGGCTAATTACCAGCCACCCCCGACGCGGCCTAGGGACGACCCCGCAGAGAAAGCGTCCCCATCGCGGCCGAAAGAGAAACTGAGACCTATTCGGCGCACATGCGCCCAGACGAAGACCGAGAACGCATCCCTCACGAGCGTGTGTGTACTTGAGTATGGTGGGAGACGGGAAGGCGAAACGGGGAGAGAGGGGAAACGATCAGAACAGGTAAAGGGTGAGCGTATGTGCTCGAGCCTTCAAGAGAAGAATACTAAATAGCTTTTGGGGTAGTTTCGACGCTGTCAGTGGGGCGAATTTTACGAAACGCACGTAAGAATGAAATTCTACTGACGCAGATTTCATTTGTATCGAAGGAAGCCAGAGATTGTTTACTGGGAACTACGGTCCTTGAGTGATGAGACTAATTAAAACGTAGATTAACAAGCACCATAATTAACTTCCCTATACCGCGTCAAGAGCGTATAATTTTTCCTGATAAGAAACACTTAGGTGGTCGAACATCCAAATAATTACATTACATACATAATTTCATGATACGAGTATCACCAACGTGTCATTAATCAAGCTTTCTGTATTTCTCATTAAATCAGTTGTACGATACAAGCTTAATAAATGGAAATAAAGAGACATGCAGAGGTATCTTCACACGATCGTTTCCCGGCCGGGGGTAAGCCTCGAGGCAGAGAACCAGATAACAGTGACGGCCGGCATTAACGATAAGTATAAGTTCAAACGTCAAAACGAACATGCATATTTAATCGCGCGATACCACCGATCGCGACACGAAACGCGATGTCGCATTTCGTTGCGCAACTGTGAAATTACCGTACCCCATCATCGAGATAATGCCACGATAACGCTGCCTTAACTACACCTGTCCGCGCGGAAAGGCGACGCCTCTCCGAAATCCATTTCGGACTTCGACACATAGGAAACGTCGTCACCGACCGATGACAACGGCGTTAAATCAAACGATCAGAGACAAAATATGAAATATAAGTAACGCAAAAGGACTAGGCTGGTTTTAATTATTGGCTCTTCTAGGGCAACTTGATTCGAATTAAAAATCAGCGACTAAGCGAAATTAAAACGTTGGACGTGTCAAATGTTGAGTGACGAGAAAGTATGCTCAGACACTGTCTAATTGACTCGTTTAACCGTTCACCCAGGTTGTCTCTTGATAAGCTGAATTTCCACGTGTAATCGCAGTTGTCACACGCGACCGAAACTGTAATTAAGCTACGCGCCTCTCCTTAACAGCGAGAAGGTCTGTTTTAATGGTCGATTCTCATCGCGCGTTGAAGAGAAATAAAATGTGAAACGCGTTCCGCTAATTACGGGTTACTTTTCATTAACATGGAGAAGACAGCTGGGCTGCGAACGAGTTCGCGTTCCTATCGCGATCGTCTCATGCAAGATTGTTCCGACTCAAGTGAGATCGCTTTACTGCGCCGAGGCGTATTGAGTGTAAAATCAGAATAAAAATTCTATAAATTATTCATAACGTCTTCAATAATATTCTAATCGCTATCTCGACCAATTAAGACTCGTTATCATTACATTCCAGTGAGCTATATAAAATGCGAAACCTATTCATTTTTCCGATGACCGGTCTAAAATATTTTACCTAATTAGGACTTATCACGTTGTAATCTCAAACACTCGCGAAGGAACGTGTGTAGAAACGGCTAGCACGCGGTCACGGGGTAATCACGCGTGGTGCTGCTCTCTAAATCAATCATCTTCGCTAAATAATAAGGAGCGAGTTAAGGTTCGAGACGCACCGTACGACGATCAACGGATAATTACACGCGCGGAAATTGCGGCTGGCCCAATCTGCGTCCGGTGGTCTCTACGTCTCAATACACGCGCTCGACTCTCGCCCTCTCCTTCTCGTTCCTGACCTGTACCAGTGGCCACAACCGCACACGCACCGATTCGATGGAAACGGAGAGGGGGAGAGAGAGAGAGAGAGAAAGAGCGCACTCGCATAATGCCCGGGGGTGCAAGGGCCCGCAGAGCGTTGGGCCCCCTCCCTAAGTATAGGGCTCCTTAACGATGTTTGTTTTATACATTGGCAGCCTGTTCACCGAACCTGTAATCTTTCTAAACGAGATATTACCTGGGCCCGTTCGCGAAAAACGAACCTGAACCAGGGATTCTGAGCGCGCGAGCTGGGACACGGGCCCACGGATACGCGAAATTGGCCCACCGCCAACCACAAATTGCCGGTCATTCACGGGTTCCACGTACGTGGCTCGCGTTCACGATTGTGCAACGGGACGCGGAAACGAGATATTGGGTCAGACTGGGTCCCCTCTGGAATTTCATATTTCCAGACCATTCCAGCATTTATATACAAATCCACCATCTAATTGTTATTATAAAAACTATGAACATAAAGATGCTACAATGCTCTGAACATGAAACATTTTCTTGCAAGTACATATATTGCTATCAACATTTGCTTGAGATTCAGAGTTCACGGTTGCTAAGCCGCGAAACGTGAATTTAAAATTCAAAGCTGCGTCGATTATTGCAATCGCGAGGTAAAAAAAGAGGGAGAGAAAGCGATAACTAAATTCTAGCCGGGTATAGCACTGCGGCCGACAGCTGGAACCACGCTCCGTGTACACACGAGTATCGTCGACGCCGACGTATGCTCTTTTCCGAACTATTATACTACGTATCTCTCTCGAAACTACCCCTTTTACTTTTTTTTTCCCCGCCAACCCTTCGTGAAAGTTTGCGTTCGAAAAGGATTCTCGATCGACGGGAAAATGTCCATAGAAGGTCTGAATCATTGAAGTGCGATGACAACCGATTCAGAGCCGACTATAGTCGACGCTGCTACTGCTGTTTCAAGTTTAACTATATGCCCTACATTTCGCGAATCGAGGATCGGCACTCTTTCCAGGGCTACCGAAAATTATAGGAACGAGTTCTCCACGCGATTTTCTGCGGTTTCTCGCGCTCACTTCTCGTGTTTCGCTCGCGCCGCGCATTTATCTCACGGCTCTTGTCTTACATCGTTATTTTCCAAAATTTATAATACAATACGACGTAAATTCATTCTGAATCTCGACTCGTCGATACTATAGATTCGATGACGTCAACGGTCCAAGCAAGCATACAAATGTGCGTACGTAAGCATAAAAAATAAAATGGATATCTATCACTACGTTTGAAAAACAAAAGAATTCTACATTTTTTAAATTGGCACAATCAATTTTTTACACGAAACCGAGATCTACTCGTCGGGAAACGAAATTGAGACTTACCGGCCGCTCTTGGTGATGACCATCTCGGTGCCGAGTTTGTGGAACTTCTCCCAGAGCTCCTTACCCTCGAGAGTCACCTTGGGATCGTCCACGACACCGTCCTCTTCGGGGTGATGAGGAGGAACGAGTGGGTGGTGTGGCCCAGCCAAGGGATGGTGCGGTGCCAGCGGGTGAGGTGAGCTGTGCAACATCCCCGGGGGCAGCGGTGGCCTCAACGGCCTCATCGCTGGCCCACCGGGACCACCTTGATGGTGGTGGTGCAACGCTGCCGCCGCGGCCGCCAGGACTGCTGCTTCCTCTGGCGTGTGAGGGCCTAGGCCTAAACCTAAACCACAAATTCCTTCGCATTAATCATACTTGAAATTTCACTCTGATTTTCGGTACAATTGGCAACACGAAAATATTCGATGCAACTAGTATAATTGGTTGAAACACAAATAGCTGGGTCGATTAAAATGTATAAATTCGTTGTTGATTAGTCTAAGCGTTGCTGCTGAATTTCATTAAATGTCTAACTCGATGAACTTGTCCTCGAATTTTTAATGAAACTTATAAATTCGAAGGCAGAACACTTGATCATATTTGCTAGGAATAATTGTGTGGATATTCCGATAATTGGCCGGTAATGAACTGAGGGTGAAAGTGGTGGATTAAAATTACAGCCAGTCGCGGGTCCGAAAGTTATTTATTTTAATGCGGCAACAGTTAAATAATGCGGGACGATATAAACTTTATCCTACCCGTATCGAATAATACACTTTGACAATGCTCGTTTACAATTTCCTCCGACCGTTTAATTAAAATATT
This sequence comes from Ceratina calcarata, assembly GCF_001652005.2. Taxonomy (NCBI): domain Eukaryota; kingdom Metazoa; phylum Arthropoda; class Insecta; order Hymenoptera; family Apidae; genus Ceratina; species Ceratina calcarata. The sequence continues at coordinate 630,341 of NW_017130860.1, read as the reverse complement.
ATTCACGTTCAATCCCGACTTAATTAATACGTCCGCCGCAAAAATAACAAGTATCGCATTTCGCCCGCGTCAAAAATACGGATTAACGCGGAAAAATCATCCTGCCATCGACGCTCGCATAATCGCTTTATTTTAATCATCAATGAACATGATACCGTTTTCCAATTAACAATTATTCATGAAAATTTCTGTTAAAGCGAACGCGATCCGTATACGAAGAATCGTTCTCAATTGACGATTGCCCGTTGAAATTTCAATTAAAGGGAATGTGAAAAAAAAATAAGTTTCCTAAGAAATTGAGAGAACCTCGAGGACGATCGATTGTATCGAATCGAGCGAGCAGTAAGACAATTGGTCGGAGCAGAGATTGGCTCTATTGACCCTCGAACGGCGTCAGCTCTATTTTTAAGGCCTCTGCTAACAACGGTAGGAAAACGTTCGCGAGACGGCCTCGCGATTTTCAATTCCAGGGCAAAGATCTTTCTAATTCGGTTTCGAACTTCGGCCACCCCGTATCAAAGGGCCAGGAGGGGGTGGAAACAGTAACCGAAAGTTTCACGGAGAGAGCTGGGGATCGATTCACCCTTGCCCGACTTTAAACTGCTGTCTTTTACTCTTTATCCCTTGATCTCGTTTATCCTCGAACCTCGATTTCGAATCATGTCGACGATTATCTACCGATTGTCATGTTTGTTGTCTGCTTGTTTGAATTAGTTTAATTATAAAAGAAACATTATTCTCTGGTAATTTTTTATACTCCGAACGAAATAAGACGATTGCGAGGAAATAACTGTAAAGTTATTTTTTGCGAGTTATAAAACATGCCCGTTTTTCAAAAGTCAATTTCATTATTTATAACAGCCTATCCTTCGTTTCATAAAATGTTTCTAATCCCAACCAATCGTGGACAACCTGTTGCATGGGATGAAAAAAGGCCACTTTTGGTTACAAAATTTCGTTACTTTGTTCGGTCATAAAACTAGTCCCATCCCCGAAAAAGGGAGGCCAGGGTATTATTTCTATTTTATTGCGGTGAAGTTAACAAGGGCGTTCGCCAAAAAAAGGTTCTGCAATGATCTTTTTGGACAGAATCTTTCGGTCCGATTAAACGGTTCGGCGGGCGGTTTAATGACTAGAAAAATAATTACCCATATCCCTGGCGGCAGTTTTTCCAAGCTTGACCAATGTCTACCCTTATCGGAAAATGAGATTAGCTCGATTTATCGCAATTTATTCGACGACTCAACACGAGCCTTTTTACCTGCGAGTGCTAAGTGGCAGCCGGCGAATTACTATTCACGACGATGTAAATCACGATTATATTATTTATGATTAATGACGCGGTTAATAGTTAACGGCACGGACACAGCTCCCGGTATTTTCTCTCTATTCCAATCACTTACGGCATATGCGCGAAGCCTGGGGAAAAAATGCGAGAACCTGTTGCCACCACGTTAATGACTTCATGATTGTTATCATACAAAGTCCGCGCGACTCGATCATTAAATCTGTTTCACCTACTATTCGCCTTGATCTTTTTCATTTAGAAATTGAAATCGCGCACCAGAGATCGTGCGATACGAATTTTTACGCCTCGCGTACCGTTTATCTCGTGCCGTTATGTGATACAAATTAGCAGAACAGATTAACGTAACAAGATATTTGGAAGAAACGTCGTTGTCCGGTAACGGTTGCACAATATTTGCTTATTTATCCCATGTGTTCCATCAAGTTTGTAACGCGACAATTGCATCACCGCGTTGATTTTCCCATACGCGAGACGCAGTTATTAATAATTTCATAATATTATTGCAGTATAAACGAAACGCGCGCGGGCGCAATTAAATTGGTATTGTTGTTTGGTCATCGCGGTCGACCACCGGTGGCCACGTATTTTGAACGATTTTTCAAAACGCTATGGCTCCTCCCGAAAACCCGTTGCGACGCAATTACTCGACCGGGGGTTCATCGCTGATAATTATTACCCGGCCGTGTTTTATATATTTTACACGATAATTCGTCCCCGTTTCGATTTCCGCGTTGCCTGCCCGAACCACGAATTTCAACGCGGCAGGTGCTCGCGGCTCAAACATAGGCCCGATAATAATTTATTCGGTCCGCGATAATTTCTTCGAATGGATATAATTTCATAGTCCCGGAATAGCGTATCTTGCCGCGGGACAATTAAGTCCCGCGAGCGTGCAATTATCGTGATAGAAAGGCGAGCGAACGTCGATCACAACGAAGGCCGGAACGATTTCCCGAGTGAATCGCGTAATATATGGAAAATCGAGCGACCTTTAAGCCGATACGAAAAATTTCACTGCCGATACCCGCGAGCCATTAATTCGTTTTCTATCGCTAGTTCATTTCTCCAAAGCAAATATTTCAACGTATCAAAAAATATAAATATGTATAATCACGAGCTAATATAAGTTAATCGCTGCGCACCACGTGAAGAATTTAAAATACATACGATGTTAACTTTTGCTTGAGGTCTACAGGTGTTGGTGTAATTAATACAGGAAAATGATAGTCTTGCTAAATGATATCGTAATTAACATATAATCTTTTGACACGTGATACCTGACAGAAATTCCCTCGCACTCTAAATAAAATATTTCCTAATTCATTAATACATAGCCTGTCCACTGATTGTATAACAGTAGAGGGAGTGATCGTACATGACAAGATAAATTAAATATACATACATATGGAATAAATTTTTTTCATTCGAGACTTTGCATTTTCTTCAATTACGCATGCACTCGATCATGTCATGATTAAAATAATCTCGATGCAAACCATTGTTTACTTCGCCCATTTTTTGTAGAAATGTATTTTAACACGACGTTACGTATGCTTAACACAATGTCACGGTTTGTTGTCAATAATGGCGCCTGATTATTACGTTTTATTTTCGACGTAAGAAAACACGCGCAAAAATTTTACTCGGAAAGCAGAGCCGTGTATACAGTACGGTGGCACTTTCAACAATTTTTGCATTGACAGAGTGCATCTTAAGAATTACATGCATTATCGTTACTCGGAAACCTACGGCTTATCGCATCGAAACTCCTTTAACGACGACATAGTCGAGTGCATGCGTACTCGGAAGAAGTCGATTTTCTCGAAAAGAAAACCTGGAACGACAAGAGACGCATGAAATAAATCTAAACTGTATGTAACTAAAAGGAACCTTTGAAGCGATTCAAGATTCAATCGATACGGAGCGAATCGAAGCGAAGTACGTAAAGAAAGCTTTTCTAATAAGGTGAATCTAATTACCTGTGGTTTCCGAACAGCAACCCATGCATGCCCGGTCCTGTTCACTTTTCAACGAATTCACTTAGGTTAAACAAAGAGAAACAGATTCACAGTTCCCGGTAAAGCTTCACGAGCAACGCCACTAACCTGACTGCACCCCGCCGCTTTGCACGCTCGCGTCTAATTACGAAATCTACGCAGATGTCACTCCGATCGTTGCAACCCCACTATGGCGCCTACATTCAAATTCGAATTTAATTATCCAATAGGCCCGGTCTTAGAAACGAGACCTATTTACGGTCGAGAAAATTTCAGGGAATCCTTGGTAAACGTATAAATAATTAAAATAAATGTACAAGTAAAACATTAATTGATAATAAATCAAAGAAGTTTCGTTTCAAACAATTATTTTTATGCATTCATAATTTCACGGTATATTTGGTATTTTATTCTGTGACGCTGATGGGTTATGAAGCCTCGATGTAGAGCAACGAGTCGTTAAACGTCAATCTCAAATATCTAGTCTAGCTTTCCCGCTTTTCTCGGCCGTTTTCTCTGAGGTTACCGGGAGAAAAACGCGGCGCGAATCCGAACACCGGTCGTGGCCTTGGTCAGATGAATGTCGTGCGGGCTCGTGGTCAGTTGGCTGCCAGCCCGGATAGAAAAGAAGAAATGATGGGAAAGATGGCCAAACAATGACGAATATGTTTTGGCTGACGAGAAAGAGAAGAGTCACTGTATGATTTTAGAACGATAAAGCGCCTTTCTAAGTTGCATCGAACCTGTCCTCTAAGATGAACAACAGGGAAATTCGTTTTTCGGAAGAAGAATGAATCGACCTCGATTTTAATTGATCCCTGGTCACATTTATTTGCACTTTCTAATGGGAGTAGCTCGCGACAAAGATCTCTCAACGCTAAAACGCTTTCTAAATTGCGTTATAGCTGTCTACCGAGATGAACGACACGGGAACATATTTTTCTAAACCGATAGTCACAGTTTGATTTCAATCGATTCTTGGTTCAAGCGCGAACACATTTCCATTTTCTAACGCGAATGACGACGATCAATAGTCTCGCGCTTTGGGAGCTGTATCGGCTTCGAACGAGCAACTCGTCGACGGGATATTCTTCGCACGTCGCCGAGACACTCGGCCTGCGCCGGGGAATGCAAACTCCGGCTGCTGCAATTTAAAAGCAGAGGGAAACGGTACGAAAATTCGCTTGGCTCAAAGCCTGCCAAAATCGATCCCCTTCCACTGCGATGGTCGCATTTTCTTCCGCCAAAGCCTCCCGACGATTTTATACCCACGTTCAATTCAACTTCGCGTTCCACTGTCGTGTTCCCATGTTAATTAAAACCAGACCTCGTAACAATTTCAATTTTCAAATCGATTAACTCCAGTTACTTCAAAAGAATTGCAATGATCGTCGCAGTTTCTCGTGTCTAAACCTTCCGATATTTTCAAACGACAAAATCCATCCTCAATTTGACTTAATACTCCAATTTGAATTTCGAACTGACTCAATTTACTTAAAAAAAAAATTGTAAATCGTGTGAAACTGGTTTGAAACTTGCAATAGACGCGTGATTCTCCGGAATTGGAGCGCAGATGTCCGACTTCCCGTTTCGACAGCCACCATAAGACGACGCGTGTCAACGTGAGTGGCGAATTAATTCATTGTTGAAGTTAACGAAGGAGGTAACTGGTCGAAACGGATGAGGTGGACGCGGGCAATAATGAGATGTCGGATAAGACAAACTGAAAATCGTTCTCGTTTCCTCACGGTAACGCCGTGACAGTCTCAACTCGAGTCACTTCATTCACGCGAACGTTTGCAATCTCTATTTAAACTGTCGTTAATTCATTTCTCGCATTGTGAATTAAAAATGTGAATATTGTAAGGAACTATTTTGCTTTTGGTTAAGACACGTGTCGGAACAAACGTACCGAAATAGGAATCGTTAAACAATGAGTATATTACTTTTTCTAAGTAGATTATTTACGTGTAATTAGGAATAATTACTTTTTCCAACTATTGTCACCAGTCGGGTTGATTGCGTAATAGAAGAAATTGGCTTTTGCAACAAGTTCCTATGGCGATTAGAATAATTACACCGCCTTTCGTATGCGTTTGTCTGTCTAATTACCGCCATTTATCAATGCATTTTTCATTAAACATTAGCATCGTTGTTGTTTTTTACTATTATCTACGAGATTAAAATGTCTATGACGTTCTCAGTTTGTGAAATATGTTAGAGTCACGCGAATTTCTCTAATTGTGAGAATTTCTGGCAAATAAAAACAATTGAACACTCGGAGCATCGTGGTTCCCTCGTTATTTCATCTATACTTAACGCACGTGAGCTCTCTTCCAATACTGAACTTCAAAAACCATGAAGAGTCGACGTTATTATTTGTGTGAGCATTTTTTAAGCGATTTCAATGTCCGATCAAGCGAATACGGTTCGCGGGTTTTATCGTAGAGTTCTTAGGACGGTTTCCAAGTTCTGAAACGAGCGGGAGAGCTGTTAATCATTCCGTTGAACCAGAACGCTGTGACCCGCGATGGTTATCAACGCCGGATTAATTCACAGTTTCTCCGCCAAGATTTATGGAGATAGCGATGCTTAATTCCTCGCGGTTGACAGCTTTTTTATCTATTGCTGCGCCCGTTAATGGATCTCGGCCAGTGGCAGTGATCATTTTTCGCGATGATCTATTAGATCGCAACGATTTATGCTAAGGGTCCAAGACTCGTGACGTCCGAGAGTTAATTCTTTCAAAAATTCACAGAACATTTTAATGAATTTGGTGTCGGTGCCGGGGGGATGCAATATTGAATGATTTTTTATTGAACTGAGTGTGATATTTTTTTCCTGACAACGACAATTCGTTTGATGACATGGCCGAAATGCGTGAATAATCAGTCAACGTTATTAACGAATTAAATAATAAGAAAAATTGAGAAATTCTATTATGAATAAATTTTTAGTACGAAAATTCCTCGAGTTCCTAAATGAACTATAATTCAGAAGATCTCCATTTCATTTTACAAGTCCTAGATCTCCTATTTGTCTGAAAACTATCTGTATAAAATCCGGACCGGATTAATGAATGGTTGGATAAAATACTGTCGAAACAGCGGCTTGGTTTCAACTGCATTTCACGATCTCGAGGCTCCGAAAGCGGGAATAATTACGGCGCGTTAATTAACCGCGTTTTATCACGTCGGACAACGTCCAGCCGGGTGTTCCCGAACAAAGGCGCCGCTTTTCCACAGTTTTCCCGTCGGACGCGTTGCGTAAGGCGCGGAAACCAGCCACCCTTCCGGTCCACGGTTCAGACTTTTTTTTTGCAGAACTCCGAAAATTTGTAGAATTTTCCAACTACTTCGTCGGAATATTGCGAACGGGTTACGCGGAATAAATCTCCCCTCTAGCGAAATTCCTTGTACGCCTAGCTAACAACGTCGTCCAGTAAAAGTGACAGCCGTCCGGGCGAGAACACGGTTAACAAACCGATCGAACGTGAAACGTCGCCGCGAAGAATAAATGCGGGTGAATAAGCAATGGAAAGGATCCGTGGCAAGAGTCTGATCCTTTATTCGATCGTTGAATCCGAAGGGAATTTTACACGATTTTTGTTGCACAGAAAATCGGGAGAAAGTGAATGAATTCCGGCGCGCAACAAGTTCGACTGTCGTTCGTAAAACAGAGCCAGGAGTAATTAAATCCAACTCAATTTTTCCACTTTTCAGGGATCTATGTATGCAGTTTAATATTTGCTCGAGGATTGTTTACGTTACGTTTGAAAAAACGTGGAGCACGTATGAAACAATGTCTTCCAACGAAATTATCTATGTTTTTTAACTGTACCTTCAAATTCTTAATGAATTCACAAGATAAATCGAGAGATGAACGGAAATTGAACGTATGTTCCGTGTCAGATCCAGGTTCGAACAACTTGTTTTGCGAATTGAACGGCCAAATGTAGCCGGGAGCGGATTTGAAACTGTCCTAGCGTTCGCGAATTGCAAGGATCTCGTTCTACCAGCTGAGCATTGAATTAAACGTTCTTAGCTTCGGTCTTACGTCTCAATTTAGGTTTTACCGGTTCACGGGAACGAGCTCTATCCGTCTCGACACCTGGTTCATCCTTTTTGCGAAGGAACGAGATGTTTATCAGACTGTACGATTCGCTTATCAAAGCAACCTGTTTCACGGGACTAGTTCGAAGATTCCTGAGTAGAAACTGAACGGAGACAAAGGGATCTTGTTTGTTCTAACATTTCTCAGATTCTATCAAAGATTGCTCATCGCTATTCTCGTTTTGCGAGATGTTCCGCGGACAATTTGTAAAATACTATGTCGACGGAGTGAGAACCTTGCCAAACATCGTTCCCCTGGAGAGAGGAGCGATCTCCCGATCGGCCGAAAACCCTGGCCAATTACACTTGAACGCGGACCCTGCAATTACCCGTCCCCGCACTCGGAACACAATTTCCACCGATTCACGAGCTCGTAAAAAGAGATCGTCACGACACTTTGAGTAAGTTTGGCTCACCTGGCGGCGTGATGCCGTGGGGATTGAGATGCGGATGATGATGACCGCCGGTGAGGATCCCCTTTCCCTGAAGATGATGCGCCGTCGGTCCGGGCGAGCTGGTAGCCGGCAGATGAGCCGCCGGATTGTAGAAACCGGCAGCTGCCAACGCGGCAGCGCTGAAGTAACTTGCGGCCGCAACCGCCGAGGACGGATGCGACAATTCCCTTTGGCTGGGCAGCGGTGGCGGGGTTTCCGGCGCGGCGGCCGGGCTTCCGGGGCCACCGGGCGGTGGCGAGGCGCTACCCTGGGACGACGAGCCGCCCAAAATCGGCGGATGGGTGGTCGCGGCGGTCAGCAGCGAGGATACGCTGAAGTCCGTCGGTCTCGGGGCGGCCGGGGCCGGCAGGTGGCCGCCGGATATGTGTCCGTTCGGGTTGCTGGACGGCGTGCCAGCGATCGAGGTGGCGAAGGCCGAGTGTTGATTCAGAGCCGTCGCTGACGCGGGGTACGCCATCCCAGGCCCCCCCGCCTCGGCCCTCGGCCCCGTGTTTGCACCCTCGACCACGTTAGTCTCCAATTCTCTTCGTTTGCGCCGTTGGCCGTCGATGTCCTTCGCGGAGTCGGAGTCCACCTCCTCCTCCACCACCTCCTCGGGCCTTGTACGCTGCTGCAGCGCGGAGGGTTGCGGAGTGCTGGCGCAGTGGGTACCCCTGCACGCTGTGTCTTGTTCGAATCTCATCGAGACGGGCGGGTAGGCCGAGTCGCGCGAGATTCCTCTTCGAGTGACTCAAAGCGAGAGACGGTTCTATTCTATCCTTCCTTCCTCTTCAAGTCACTCGCCTGCTTCACCTCCTCGCAGAACTGATTTCACCAAGCACAAATCACAATTCACTATCCTCGATATTGTATTATTATTATTATCGTATTTTCACTGATCTCGTTTTCGTTGGCTGCACGTTCACTGACCAATGATCACGATGATCCTCGCAGCCGCGTGGTCGACCGTCCTTCCCGGCCGAATCTCGGGCATGCTCCCCAAAATCGTCTCGCCGTTTGACCAAAGTCCGAAACGATTCAGGATCGCAAGCGATTAGCGGTTCGTTCTCGTCGCTCCCGCTGCGATCTCCCCTCAAGATCCGTCGTCAGAGGCATCGTACGTCCTTCCTCCGACCTTACTGAGGTCTCTCAGCCTCTCTTCTTCCGGCGTCACTCGATGTACAAATTCCAGGCGAACAGCACCTTAATAGAAGCACGAGTTTCAACACTTTGAATCCGGCGGTTGATCTCGGTGGCGCTTGGGCAAGAGTCACACCATGTACTCGAGCACTAAATCCTCTGTTTGCTTCACTGTTTGCACTGACTCACTGTGTCTACCACGGGGTCGTTCACGACGCGGCGCGATCGCGGAAGGGTTGCGCGCCCTGAAACGGTACGGAGCAAGCGTCCGACGGCCGGACGACAAGGGCGTCGAACAGTTCGTGCGCGTCTATCCGCACGCGGAACGGTCGCGAGGAAAAAAAGCGAATGCAGCAGCAGCAGCAGCGGCAGTAGCAGTAGTAGCAGCAACGAGAGAGAGGGCTCCCCGTGGACAAAACTAGACTCTCGGTGTGTGCGGTTGTGGCTCTGGGCTGGAGAGCGGACGAAAGGTGTTACTTGGGTGGCGCCGCGATGGTCACTGAGCAGCGCTAGGATTGACACCTCCTCTGGGGGCTCACCCCCACACCTCCCGCGGAGGTGTTGGTGTGCTAAAGTCCTCGTCCGGATTCAGGGCGTGTGTACAACCGCGTCGTCTGTGCGTGTGGAGACACGGGGGGCGGACGCGGTCGCGTGTGCGCGTACGTGTACGAGCGTGGGCGCGTGTGAGTGTACGTAGGCACCGTAGTGCTAGCGCGGAGTGTGCCTGCGCCGGACGCGGGAGGCGTGAATGCTGGAGGGCAGCGACGCGAAGACTGAGACGGTGCAGGGGCTCCTCCTCCCTTCCCCGAGCTTCGTTCGACGGCGGTGGACGTAGTGGGAGAACCTGCCGTGGCAACCCGGCGGACGGTGCAGCCGTTCGCCAGAGAAGAAGAGGAATACCCGAGACTCAGGCTCGACGAAGAAGAGGAGACTCGTCCAAGGGCACCCCACCACAGAAACAGACGGGCGATAATGAGCGCTCGTAGTTCGGATTGGCGTTCCGGCGCCAATCCGAGCGGCGTTGCTCTCGACGCCTTTTCCGACGTTCCCCGTCTCTCTTCTATTAACAATCTCGATACTCCGTCCTCGTCATCCCCTCCGCGGGTGCGACGTCGTTCTGCTCGTTCTTCCTCTGATTCTCTCCGTCTCTGTTCGCCCGCGCACCCCACCAGATCGGGGTATAAGGGTGTTAACCGCGAGTACGCCCATTAACACCACCCTTCACAGGAGAGGGAGGCGAGGGAGTGTGAGTGTGCAGGGGGTGGGGGAGATCGACGTTGCCCGAAGCTTCGCTCGAGAGAACGATGCCGATTGACACGTTGCTGGATTTTCACGGGACCAGCGATAAACTATGTAGCTTTCCCGGCGGAGAGGTGTTTGATCAGGGTGGAGTGGTCAGTTTTTTTCACCCGTGTTTGGTGGACCTCTCTGGGTCAGTGGATCACGATTCAAAGTTCGGTTCATTCTGCAACGAGAAGATTAAATGTTTATTTAAATAATTCTGATCGTTCGTTTGCAAGGCGATATTAAAAATACTCCTACATACGTTCATGTCCGTCAGGTTTTATGCGAAGCGCGAACAACAAATGCTCGCTAAGCTTGGACTCAGGCTATTAATCCAACGTCTCCAATTTTAGATGAAAACGAATTCTAAAGCCGTACCGCTAATGCCTGGCCAGATGGTTTTCTCCATTTATCCGGGAGCCGGCACTTCATCAGTCATAATTCAAGCCGATTGGCCGTGTCGAGAGCCGTCCGAGTTTTCCGCGAAAACCCGAGTGAGAAATTTTCGCGAGCTGTGCCAAAATTCGCGCTAGCCAGCGTCACTCGCATCACCCCGTGCCGTTCACCCCTCGCACCCTCCCAAAAGGATCCTTTCGACCTGCGCCCTGGGATAATCGTCGACGGAGGAGAAAATGTTGGCTCCACCCATCGGTCCCCACCGTCACCCATCGCACCCCTCTACCGTGAGGTCACGTGACGCTCCCACACGAACGGGTTCCACGTCGACCTCGCACCCTTTCCTACCCGATACACGGGTTCCGCCCCCACTTCCTCGAAGAGCATCACGCCGTCTCTCTCCCTCCTGCTCGGCACCCCTCGTCGTTCGCGCTGTCGAGTGTTAGCGAGACGCCCAAAGCGTCACAGTGTTGCCAAATCCGCGAGAGAGATTTTCCACCGTGATTTCCAGAAACGCTCTGCGCGCGATAGCCACCGCTACGGAAAATCGCCACCGCGGAAAACTCGGTTCTATTTGTCACGGGCTCCGCTCGTTTATTTTGAGAACAGCTGTGCCAGTAGTGATCGCGTTTCCACTCCTCCTAGTGACAGAGAAACTCGCATCAACATTTTATCACAGTACAACAAACTGATTATCCATGTATTCCCAACCAGGCTTAGAAAATAAAAGAAGTATAGAAGGAACGCCTTCTTGGATCGGACTCGATATTTTCTTAAAACAATTCGCACTGACTCCTGGTTACAAACAATTGGGTGAAATCTTCATTTCGAATAAATGAACAGTAATTCGTTGAAAACGGCATTCAACAAGTATTACTAGATGCTAACGCAATCGATTAATGGATAAGTAGACGAAAACAAACGATCGAGTACTCAGAACTCGAGTGGGCTATCGATTTCGTATTCGAAAATGGAATCTGGCGTTAAATAAGACAGCGCAACGATTGACCGCGCATTGTCTAGGATTGATTCAAGCTCGAATCTGGTCGCAGCCGCATTGAAACCCGTTGACGCGCATTGTGAATCGCGCGGCTAGTGTAAATAGAGTCCAGGAACCGCGATCGATTCGACTAGCTCTCGCGTTTCGAGTCTCGCCACCGTTTATCCTCACAAAAGCGTATTATTCGCATTACAATTCAGTTCACTCGACATTTTCTTGAAATCGTGCTATTTTCAAGAATAAGAACTAGAATTCCTCGACACAAAATTAACGTAATACGACCCCACGTACAATTATACAATTTAAAGTAATTTGAATTTTGAAATTGAGACGACTGACCATACGTTTAATTATTTCCAACCAATTTACATTTTGGGATTAAATCTACAACTGTCGTTACGATGTCAGAGCCTGACTGAACAGAGTCTATCCTTTCACTAAGAACGATTTTTATTCTAATATACATATACCGTTCGCCGGAAGAAGTAGTCGCGGTGAAATGGCCATAGGAAAAGTTTCACTCGGGATAATTGGTTTCTTGCGAGATCGCAAGAGGGTTGGAAAGTGATCCCGAAAGGAAAAGTAACGCGAAAGAAGTTCATCCTTCTTTCCGGGGCAAAGAAGCGCGAGTTACGCGCGATACAAAGGCTCCCGACGCGACGCCGGTCTCGATCGATACTGCTTAACATCGGTTTCGACGGTTTTAAGACGGCTTCAAAAGTTCGGTGCAACAAGCTGCACCCGCTGCATTAAGCCTCGTTCACGTTTACACCAACGTTCCATACATGTGTATGATAATATCCATAAACACATGCGTACAATCTTGTACACTCTTACTTTCTACGTACATATGAAATATCCGAGATACGTTTAACTAAGACGAAGTTACTACAGAATTTTATGAATTGTAACTTTGTGTACTTTATTACACTTTTTCAGACGTGAACGTGGCTTGGCTCGTTAGAAGCGTCAGTCTCGAAGGTATCGATGCTCGAACACTTGCCAGCTGCCTTTGTTCGCAACCGATTCACAGACATCGAACCATAACCACGCGGTGACCCTGAGTCGAATGCTTAAGCAGCTCCGACCAGGCATTAATGAGTCATCAATCAATAAACCGAGAACGGACCACCCCGAAATTCACTCGATCGCTACAGTGCATTTCTACGTCTACGTCGTCCGCGGTATTATTAAAACGAGAACACCCTGTTTAATCGAACTTGCATATTTCGTTACAAATCAATTGTGATGTTTCTTTTTGCCTCGTTTTTGTATTCAACGGAGGGCGCAGTGAGGCAAAGCTCTGAATGGTCCCGAGCGAACTAATCATTTGGCCTGAGCACACAGGATCGCTGATAGGAACGAGACGAGAGCAGGTCCGACGGGCTGGAGCAAGAGCAAACTTGCAAGCGTCGTCCTGGAGTTCGGGATGGATCCAGCAGCCTCGGGAGGAAAGCGCTTAAGGACAGGGAGGGAAGGAGGGACGGGAGGGGAAAAAAGGAAGGAACAGGGATAAGGGGACAAAGAGCGTGTGCACGGGAGGAAGAGAATCCCTCCGGAGAGGAGAGACGAGAGAGAGAGAGAGAGAGAGAGATATGGGGACGGTGGTAATCGCGCAGACCGCGTCATAATCCGCGACGAAAAACATTTGACGAGCGCGGCTGGCTGGTAAATGGGCAACGGAGCCGGGCGTGGTTTCCGTCAGCTCCGCCTGTAGAGAACCGGAAATCCCCCTCCAAATCTGTTTTTTGCCAGATAGTGGGGGGTTCCCGGGTGCTTTGAAACGAGCGGAATCGCGGGAACCCAGGGTGGGGGATCCGCGAGACGAAGACGGATACTACCGCGGCATTTAACCAGCGACCACCGCACGAACAGGACGGAGAAACACTGCTTCCTGTCTTTTCTTTCGCCGCGCTTCTCGTTCTTTTTTTTTTTATACCACCGCGCTAGGATCTCGATGATCCTCTGACAAGTTCTGAACAGGTACAGAATTCTGTGCGTCAACGGATCGGACGTTTTAATTCGTCGTGTGCATCGTTATAAGTAGCGAGCGGTCGGTCGTCAGTCTTTACCAAAAATCATCAACGGATTTCCATGACGTTTGGCAATAGTAAACCGAAGCTACTGGAAGCGTCTGACTGACACGATTAATTCCGAAGTAACATTTCAACGCATCGATCGGTTTAAAGTATCTTCGAGTTTCATGAAATTAATTGAAATCGTCTAATACCGTCGCGAATGATTTACCATTTTCTGAAGGATGAAAAACTATGAGGTGAGACGGCTTTGAGAGGCAGCAGAGCGGAGCGTTTTCGTTTTATTAGGAACGGGAGAGAGAGATAGTTCGCGGCAGATATTCCGTATTTTCTTGTATAATACGGCCTGCTAAATAAGGAGTTTCCAGGCGACCGGATCCCAGCCGGCGTTCACCACTGCGGCAGCCAATCAGCGTATCCCGATCCGATCAGGAATTTAATGCGGGTAATGATCGCGAGCCGGCCAGGTCTCGGCAACCGGCCGGCACAGAGTAAGATCTAATGCGTAATTGCCGGGGAAACAGAGCCAGTCGTTAACACTTTGTCCGCGGATCGTGCTTCCAGTCCCGTTTTACTCCGCTCCCGGGCTCTAATGATTCCACGATCCGATAAATTTGTTGCTGAACGAGCTTCGATACGTTCCGACTGATTCGCCTTTTAATCGAGTTTCACTCAGAAATAACCATTCTGTCGATCCTCGCCGATTTTTACTCTAAGACTTTACGCGAAATAAAAGCAGTTTTAAAAACCAAGTGTACTTCGAGATTTCTTATACCGTCCGACAATGATCTCTAGTATCTCTTTGATACTGCAGTCATTTCTACGTATTACGTGTCCTTACATCGTTTGCACATTCAATTCGTCTATAAATCCATCAAATAATTTATAAGGAAATCACGTTTAGAGGTAGGGATTAATTTATAATTATCAGATGTGGAATCATGAAATAAAGATATTGCAATGTGGAATATTAACTCAAGTTCGATAGGCATAGAAAATGATTCGGTGTCGCCTGGCATCAAACCTCGAATGAATCAGAAGGTGAAATTATAAAATAAAGAATTGTATAGCTTGCAGTAATAGATTTACAATTAAAATTCGGATACTGACTCTGGTTCGACACCAATTTGATATTGAAACAACAGAAAGTCAGAACGTGAATCAGAGGATAGAATCCGCAGAGGTAGTCAGACGCGAATCGACCACTCAAGCGGATATCGACCGTTTTGTTGGTCTCGCGGTGATAAAAACGAGCCACTCTATCATCCCCGTAAATCTCGGTTGCGCGTTTCCTTTGAAAGTGTTTCCTCGATCGGTTCGCCAGCTTCTTGCCTCTCTCGCGATTTTATTTATCGCGATCCGGCAGCCGCCAGACGATTCGTTCGCCTCGAGTGACGTGCCCGGATGCCGCGTTGAATTTCACGCGATCCGACGATCAATTAAAACGATGGAAAACTTTGTCATTATTCATGATCGCGATCTGCCCCGGTGTTCATCAATTATCCCGAATGCAAACAGCTTCCGAAGATCTCGGAGCCGTTTTAAACTTCATATCCAGAGCGAAACTAACTTCGCGAATTCTTCGTATTAATTCCGATTCCCTGCACACTCCCGAGTTAACTAACTACGCTCACTGACTTTTCGAAATCCGTCAGCAAAAATTTGCCAAATCCAAAACACTGACCCACTGAATTCAATTTTTATCATGCAAATTGCCACTTCGAATGCGACAGACGAGTTCGTAGGAATTAGAAATTGCATAACTCGGGTGAAAATTTTTGTTCACCATCGAACGTCGACCATTCTCGAACTTGGTTTTTCCACCTTTCGAAGTTCGTACCTGTCGCGATTCGACGACGGGAACTGAGTCCCCCAGTCGTATTTCGAGAGATCTAACGCGAGGCACGACGTATACCGGCCGCATCGTTGCACAGCCTATAAATCTCCTCGGCCCATAAACAAAGCTTTTGATGCAAAAGGTCGCTGCAGCATGTGCGTGACGAGCCGGCAGTTCGCGATACGCGCGCAAACCTGAACACGTTGGAAGGCGGGGGTGGAGGTAGGGTAGCCGGACAAATCGGGGGAACAGAGTTGCTGACGCTGTTGCTGAACCACGCTGAGTCTGACGGTTGAATTTAACGTTCGACACCGTCGCACCGACGACGTGATACTCTTCAGAAACGTGTTTCCGTTCACCATCTAATCCTTTGCATTATATCGTAAATCCTATTTGCATTTCGCTAACTCCGATATTATCGATAAACGTAGTCACTTGCAGAATTAGCCAGGTCATTTCAGAAGCAATCTCAAAGCGCGAAGAAATAAAATCGTAATTGAACTTGCAACAGATTCAAGCTTTGACGGTTTTCGAACAAGAAGAAACCCTGTCTTTACTCCAATGAATTTTGTTGGAAGCTAATACGAAGATTTAGAAAGTCGACGCGAAACATTGATCATCCGTCATGTCTTGGCCTTGGTACAAGGGAATGAAACTAGTGATTGGAAATAGTTAATGAACGTTCGGATTTGTGATATGCAGTTTTGCGTGAAATTGACAGGCAGGATTGGATAGTGATTAGAAGGCGTTGGCAGGTATCAGAGTGACTCGTTTTCGACGCGGAATCGTTCGCGACAGTAATGGGCATTGCGTGATGGAGCTCGTCGCAGGTGTTCACCTGGACATCTCCATATATTCTGAATACCCTTTCATTTCGCAATCCTCATCTAAAAGCCAAATCATTACCACGTTTCCCAAGTCCCCCAACACTTTGTTCGAATGATTACTCGCTCGGATCGAACATTTTTTTTCTTTCACAAATATTTTTAATCAACGGTTCCACAGGATTTCGCAACAAAAAGGAGTAATCGTACACCGAGTATTGCTTACCGCGAAACTCGGGTAATATGAACTGAAACGCAGCCGGTGATTCCCACATTCCTGGAATAATGTCACACGAAGTGTTTCATCCCTCCTCCTTTCTCTCGGCGACTCTTTTTCGAACCAATTAGGGTTGCATCTATCCTGTCCAACGATTTTCGAGAGCCTGCCTTTGGGAGAGGGAATAAAATCGTCGACGAGTCACTCGGTCGCGCGTCGAGCGTGCAAATTTGCGCGGATCAAATCTGTCGGTGCCTGTGCGAGGGAAAACGGGCGAGAGAGGGGGGATGAGCTAACCGTCGAAACGGCCGGAACAAACAAACAAAAAGCGGGGATCCGCCGTCTGCGCGGCGCCTCGCGATTTTCGAATTCCCTCTCGAGCCCTCTTCATGCTCCGCGATCACGGCTGATCGATCGTGCCTCGTCACCGGATCGGATTAAAGAGATTCCCACTCCTCTGTTTAATTCACGCTTTAAGGAACCCAAGCGCAAATTCGATAACTTTGTTCTTCCTAATTCTGTACCAAAACGAATTTGTAATCATTGCAAAATTACTTGCGATTAAAACCACTGAAATACACGACTTCTATTTTAAGAAACCTGAGTTGCAATTCAATCCTGTTATTAGCATGGAAAGCTTACGATCGAAACGTAAATGACTTTCGTCTCGAAGAACCTTCTGTTATTGCTTTTTAAAACTGCAGCAGAATCATGAACCATCATTAATAAGAAATGATAATTGTACGATAAATGACGTCCAAGCTTTGAGCCAAGAGATGCGATATAATTCCCTTAATTGCATTTTGAGACGGTGCATAAAAATGGTGGATGATCATCGGCAAAGGTTCCAATCGAAACAATTTCACCTCCTTGCGAATACTTATTATGCTCGAGTTTGTAACCAAATCGTGGAAATCGTTCGGGTGTATACGAAAGGTTCATGAAGAGAAACGAGGTAACTGATAGTTTTGATCGGCGTAACAACGCGAGTCTGATCGCCGGATAACGAGGCGAAAGTGGGAACGCCTAATTGTTGAGCGATCCTCGTGAGGAACCCTCGACCGCGATATCTACAATTATCCGGGAACTCGGCTCGATTCGCAACAGTCTTGCCGTGTACACAAGACCACCCCCCCACCGAGTTAATTCAATTATCCCGTATGCAGCCCTTCGTTCAGTTTAGGCAGTGCACACTGCATTAGAATTTTAGCCAATGCACATTACTTTAGCTGCTTTGCCTTTTATGAAATAATAAAGTACATACAATACTGTTTCAAACTTCCCATAAATTCATCTCAGTCTTATAATCATTTATAGAAAAACTGAACGTGCAATATTAAAAGGATAAAAGAATTCTGTATGTTGAATTTTCAAATTCGTACTATAACAATTTTTATTTTGCATAAAAATCTGCAGTCTGTCGAAGATCTATAATGATCGAAGATTTCTATAGGTATCAACCGGAAGTTGGTAAGGGAGTCAGGAGGATCGTAACAGCGGTGACTCAACAGCGTAGGAGCGCGATCACAATGAGCCGTTTTAGCAGATTTTCGGGGTCGGAACTGGATCGAGAGAGCCGGTAGGCGTTTACAGAGACGTAATCCGGGCAGAGGGGGTGCGTCTATCGAGTGGTTTGACAGCGGGGCAGTTTAGTCGTCGAGGATATAGGTATATATATTTCTAATACTATTAGCCGGTGTTCCGTTACACAACGACAGATGGACGAGCAGATATATCCGCTCTATGTTCGGGGGTGCAGCTGCGTGTGTGTAAGCGCTGTTTGCGTCTCGGCATCAATTGATAGTTTCGGTAAACGAGGGAAAGGGGAAACGGAGGGAGAAAGTGTGCGACGGGGTGAACTTCGATCCTGCGTACGTTTAATAGTCGTCTGATCCCGACTGGCCGCGTTCTACTTAATGCGAGGCAACTTTTATTCTCGTAGAGTGGCAAATTTGAACAGTGCAAAGTGAACAGTCTTCTGGCATTGTTTCTCGCAGAAGTAAGAAGCTTCTTGAAGATGCATCAAAGAGCTCTTCAAAGAAGTAAACACTTCCCTTGACAATGGCAATTAACCTATCTACCTCCGGACTCGTTACAACAGACCTCTTTCATACGAAAAGCTACATATTACCTTTCTTACGAAATATCCAGTTTTAAACCTGTCAAGTTTTAATCACTTATCAATCATTCTATGTCCATCTGTCCATCTATGTTATGATTCGATCTTGTAATCTTCAAGAAAAATAAAGAGAATTGTTCTTTACGTTTTCTATTTACTCCCCTGAGTTACCTGTTCACGATTCGAATCAGACTTCCGGGAGTATAGTCACGTTTGCTTCCGATTATAAACGCGACGCGATTAGCCGCGGTTAACAGAAGCCGACGTCGCCATAGCAATGTTGCGCTTGCAGTGAAAGAACGAACCAGCCAGCTTGGTTGCAAATTGCGTTTACCACCGAAGCTCCACGGTAGAGCTTCCGAGAAAGGATTAAACTTCGAAAGCGAAATCTAGACGACAGTGACTGACTTCTTTGCGCGTGTATTTAAGGATGTATTGGCTATACAGTCAATCCCAAAAGTTTATGTACCTTAGAA